>NW_023618631.1:6190-23789 GCF_014905685.2 Nematolebias whitei
ACACAAGGCGTGCAATAACTCCTCAGGAGATAAAGATCTCACAAAATCTGACCTCGTGGGAATAAGGGTCATCCAAGCAGAAGATAACTAATGGATAATAAACTTAACCATAGTTTTAAACTCACAGGACCTAAGAAACAAACAAATAAACGGGACAGCGTGACTGAATCTGGCAACCAGGGTGAGGTGAAGCAGTGAAACGATGTTTCTAGTTGCTTAGTCACTACTCTTGTCGATGTTGAAACGTTGTTTAATTGGTTTTGGTTGTTTCTGAGGAAAGAATGAATTTTGTGTGTAGTTAAGTTAGAGACTAAGAGGCCTTTAACCATGCCAACATGCAGTTCATTCGTAAAATTGCAATCTTTGCGGAGTCAATGTAGATTAATGCTACCTTAAGTACCATAATCTACATTGATCTCGTAACGCTTAAGCCGAACCTACTCGAACAATTCTATTCGGGGGGATAGCTAATTCTTTTTGATGAGTCTCGCCATAGACTTCCAAAAACATTTATGGGAAACCAAACACCCAATCTCAAGTCGTTCGTCTAAAAGACAACAGACAATTGAACTAAACTATATTTTGCCATGTAAAGCTAACTTAAACCAAGTTAGAAATGGAAAAATAGTTTGGAACCCTTTTTCTATAGGTATAAACCCCTATAGTTACCTTTTCAGCATGTTCCACCCCTTAACTGGTAGTTGTAGCTGTTCCCAATCATAATAGCTTACACACCAGGTGCATATAGTTTAAGGCCTTATGTAAAATCCCCTTCATAAGCCCACCTTAAACCACATAATTGCATGACACATTGAACCAGAACGGCACAGGCTGGACGTCGCTGGAGACAACCTTCGCTGGAGGCGACCTGCAATCCTGACGTTGGTCTCCACTCTTCATCCAGTGGCCGCATCTTCAGTTCAATCCAAGGGTACCCCTCTGTATGCTGATCAATCAACACTTCCAATCGTTGTGGATTTACCGTTGTGGATTATATGACTTTTTCCAATGGATTACAGACTCTGTTTCCAAGGGGTTAAAGCATTGCTACAATGGAATTACCAACAACATTATGGAATTATCATCAACACAATGGAATTACCAAGAACATTGTGGAATTACCTTGACTTCTGTTTCCTTGCCGGATTATATCAAGCTCAAGGACATTCGAAGGCGTAAGTTCATGTTTGGAATTCATCCCCATGGACAGGCGATGATTTCCAAAGGGGGGACTGTAGTGAACTTGACCTGATGTAAAATCTTGACCTTAGGATCATATGGTCAGAAACTGTCATTTCATTGATTTGCATCCAGAAATACAGGTCGATCGATCCTGAGACTTTCTTTCTTGAATTAATCAAGTGGAAAAAGACAATTCTCTATGATCATTACTATTTTACAAATGTTTTGATAATCAAAGTGTTTTGGTTCAAACAATGTCTACATGTTGAAGTGAACTAATCATTTTTATTTACTTAAACAGTAGTAATGATTCTTAATCCTCAATTCAAAGTGAAATCAAGTTAGAGTACGTTACAGAGTAATGATTCAATTTCTTGATCATCTGCTCTGAAGTGAGCAAATTTGTAAGTGTGTCAAAGTTCGAGTTTCGGTCAACTAAAAGTTTACTGAAAAGAAATGTAATGTTTAACTTTTACAGCAAGATACTTGGTGAGAGGCTCCACGAAGTCTGGGTTTTTCCATGATATCTTTCTGTCTGTTCTTAAACAATCTGAATCTTTTCCTTGACTTTTAATAACACCTTACATCACAAACCACACCTCTGCTTTGGTCCATCGACCAATCAAAAAGCTCTCAAATGAACCGGAAGTAGAGCTCTTTAAAATGTTGGCACTTCCTAGTTCAAGCAGAGTTTTTGGAATTCAGATGCAGAGAGTTTGGGAGTTCCAGAATGCAGAACGCAGGCATTCAGGATGCTGCTGAATTAGAATCAAGCTGAACCAGAGACGATTTTGGGAATTATAACTTCTGTTTGGATAACCTCACACGACTCTCGAGGTCTTTAGCTGTTCTTACGGAGACGCTGAACAGTGGCTGGAAGTGGGACTTCACGCCGGAACTGATCAATCTTCAGAAAAGGTAAAAGTCGACCTTCACCAAAAGTGTACTGTTGGGACAAGCTGATTTCCAAAAGAGCGTGCTGTTCTGGTTAAAACAGACAAATTCCCTCACACATCTCTCTGTAGATAAATCTCAATTTTCCATCTTTAAACTCTCCTATCTGCTAGCAAATTAATCCAGATGTCTTCAGAAATGTCTGTGGTGAAGCAACGGAAAATCATGGCCGTATGGTTTTCCTGGTTGTAAAGCTGATTAATTATGTCGTTATTTTTCAATTCTTGCCAATTAATGTAAATGTGTGATGTGTTAAACTTGATTCTGTTAATAAATGACCCACTGTCGTGGTGAGTCAAAGATAATTAACGTCTCACGTCCACATTTTATTTAAATTCAATGCACGACATCATACAGTCCAGAAAAATGAATGAACCCGTTTAATGTATGAATATATCTCAGGATATGTCATACTACAACTCTATCAAAAGCTTTTTCTGCATCTAAAGAGAATATTGCAGTTTCAATACTTTTACTGTAAGAATAATCAATTAAATTAAATAATCTGTGTGAATTTGTGGATGAATGCCTCCCTTTTATAAAACCAGTTTGGTCAGGATGTATTATGAGAGGAGTTATATTTTACAATCTTTTTGAGAGGGCTTTACAAATTATTTTAAGATCAACATTGATAAGGGATATGAGACGATAACTGGTAGATAATACAGGGTCTTTGCTTACCATACCATACCATTTTATTTATAGAGCACTTAAAACAGCGAAAAGGCTAACCAAAGTGCTATACAGACAGAACAACAGGTAACACAAAGCAAAATATAAAATTAAGTAAATCAAAAATATAGACATAAAAACGATGCAGATAATGACGACTAACCAGTGTGGAGGATACAGGTTCAAAACACAGATCATCTGGTGTTGAAAGCCACTGAATAGTAGTGGGGTTTTAAACGGATCTTGAAAACCGAGAGGGAGGGGGCCTGTCTGACAAGCAGAGGCAACTCGTTCCAGAGTCTTGGTCCTGCTACAGAGAAGGCCCTGTCACCTCTGCGCTTAAGACGAGTTCCTGGAACTGTGAGGAGCAATTAGTCCACTGACCTCAGGGAACGTGGTGGGACATACGGTTGTAGCAGATCAGAGAGATGGGGGGGAGGGGGGCACGAAACTGTTCAGTGATTTGTAGACATACATGAATATTTTCAACTGGATTCGAAAGTGAACCAGTAACCAGTGCAGTGAGGCCAAAACTGGTGTAATGTGCTCTCTTTTGCCTGTACTGGTTAAAAATCGGGCTGCTGCATTCTGGACCAGTTGTAGTCGTGCAATGGAGGTCTGACTGATACCGAACAGGAGCGAATTACAGTAATCAAGCCTAGATGTAATGAATGCATGTATTACTGTCTCCAGGTTATTTTTGGACAATATGGGCTTCAGTTTAGACAGCTGCCTCAGTTGGAAGAAACATGATTTAACAATCATGTTTACATGATTGTTAAGTTCCAGGGAAGGGTCCATTATCACTCCCAGGTTAGTGACTCTTTGTTTTTCTGACAGGGTTAGAGCGGAGAGGTCGATGCAGTGGTTTGTGATCGTGTCATTGTGAGGGAACAACATGACTTCAGACTTCTTTTCATTGAAACTTAAGAAGTTTAAAGCCATCCAGTCCCTGATGTCAGCCAGGCAGTCGAGCAGAGATTGAATAGAGCATGTGCCATTGTGTCTTAGGTGGAAGTAAATTTGACAGTCATCGGCGTGGAAGGGCATGTTGTGTTTCCGGAAAATAGCACCAAGCGGCAGCAGGTATAAAGAGAATAGGAAGGGACCCAGGATGGACCCCTGCAGAACCCCCCATTTAAGCTCTGCCGCTGCAGAACTAAAATCCTTGATGGAGACACAAAAGGATCTATCAGTGAGGTAATATCTGAACCAACTGAGAGCTGACCCTGTGATGCCCACCCACTGCTCCAACCTAGCAATGAGGATCTCATGGTCGATGGTGTCAAAGGCAGCTGTGAGGTCCAATAGGACAAGCAGCACAGAATAACCGGTATCAGTGGTTAAGAACATGTCATTAAAGACCTTCAGCAGGGCAGTTTCAGTGCTATGGAGAGGTTTAAAGCCATATTGGAATAGCTTTAAGATGGCGTGACCCTCCAGGAAGCACTTCAACTGGGACTCGACTATTTTCTCCAGTAGTTTAGAAACAAATGGGAGTTTGGAGACAGGCCGGAAGTTGGACACGACTGAGGGGTCAAGGTTTGGTGTTTTCAGGAGAGGCTGGACAGCAGCATGTTTAAAGGATTTTGGCACCACGCCAGTGTAGTGAACTAGGCCTCCGACAACAATCTGTCTCTGAAGACCTTCAGGGGACAGGAACTGCTATTTCATTGATTTGAATCCAGAAATACAAATTATCTCATCAAGAGACTATTTAATTGTATCCTGAATTAATCAGTTGAAAGAACACTCTTCCTTTTTTCATTATCATTACTATTTTAGAATATCTTGATAATCAAAGTGTGTTTAATTCATCCATCATCCATCCATCCATCCATTATCTTTACCCGTTTATTCCAGTTTGGGTCACGGGGGTCGCTGGTGCCCATGTCCAGCAATCACTGTGCGAGGGGCGGGGTACACCCTGGACGGGTCGCAAGTCCATCACAGGGCCACATAGAGACAAACGAGACAAACAACCATTCACTCTCTCACTCACACCTAGGGACAATTTAGAGTTACCAATCAGCCTAACATGCATGTTTTTGGTGTGTGGGAGGAAACCGGAGCACCCGGAGAAAACCCACGCATGCACGGAGAGAACATGCAAACTCCACCCAGAAAGGCCCCTGGACCGGGGTTTGAACCAGGGACCTGCTCGCTGAGAGGCAGCAGCTCTACCAGTTGCGCCACCGTGCTGCCCGTGTTTAATTCATACCATTTCTAAATGTTGAAGTGAACCACTCATTTTAAATCAACTGTGAAACAGTATTAATGATTTTTAAACCTCCTTAAACTTAGAAATCAAGTAAATGTCTATTTACAAAGTAATGGTGCATTTTGATCTTCTGTCTGAATGAGGAGTAGTGATGTCGGTCAGAAGTCAGGGATGTCGGTTAAAAGTCAGAAAGCAAGTTATGAGAACGAAGTGCCTTGTTTTTAAACCTAGCAGACGGTAAATAAGAAGCAACTTGCACCTGCTTCCTCTCACCTCTTATAAACATTTCTCCGTCTGTACTAACCGTTCCTAAACATTCCTGCTGTCTTTTTGACTCCTAATAACCCTCTGACATCACTGAAACACCACCCCTGCTGGTTGTTTCAACCAATCAGGAAGTACCAAGTGACCGGAAGTGAGAACTCTTTAAAAAGTCAACACTTCCTGGAACTATTCAGTCTTCTTGAGTCTTCTAGAGTCTTCTGGCAGTCTTCCTGCAGTTTTCCTGAGTCTTTCTTGGGACTATGGAGTCTTCTACTTCTGAGTGGAATCTCTGACTGAGTCTTACTGAGAGTTCCAAAGGAACTTACAGATTTAATCAATAGCTGATGGATTTGACCGTGAGAAGAGGGTCCATCCATCCCAGCGGAGTCACAGCGCCCCGCTGTGAATTCACCCGGGCGTAATGCCCTACAACTTCGAAGGAAGTTTGTTCTGTTGATCGGAGTAAACCACACGACTTCTGACGATGACCAGCCACCCTGACCGGAGACGCTGTAAAGGTAGCGTGCATAGGGACATCTAGACCGGAGCTGATCCATCATCTGCAAATGTAAAGAGACGTCACGAGTTGTTGCGCACTAAGTGGACCGGGGGTTTGAGCTGGTGTTGAAAGAAGCGTGCTAATTCTGGTCAACAAACATACATCTTCCCTCATCCATCTTCCTTTTAAACTTCTCCATTCCTTCCCTTAACTTTTCTATTTGTCAGTAATGTTCTGTTGTCTTGTTAGTAAAGCGTGCCAAGTTTTTATTAATCAGAAACAGATCAGCAAATCAATGTGTACATGTTTTGATGTTGTTTTGATTCTGTTAAATAAATGACCTCATTTATTCTGATGGGTCAAACATAAAATGGCGTCTCATGTCACTGATTAAACAATCCTCACAGTTATCTCGGTCACATGGCATTAATTTAACTCGAAAAAGAAAGAATCCATTGTATTTAAATAATTAATATTCTTTGTGCTTGAACTAGCTTTAAGAATAATTAATTAGTAGTGAAGCTACAGCAAAGCTGTCCCTTCATTCACTACACCAGTGGATAAACTACTGTTTACTATAGTAAGAATGGACAGACCTAGAGTAGGAAAAACCTCCTTTAGTAGTCGAGGGGGGACCACATCATAGGGGGAACCAGAAGATTTCAAGCTGCACATGATCTGCTCTAGAGAATATAGAGTGATGGGTTCAAAATAGTCAAGTAGAGATACAGATTGAGGTGGGATGGATGGGTCATGAGTTGGAGGGGAAATTAGAGCCCGGGTGGTCGCAATTTTTTCCAAAAAGAAATGTAAGAAATTCTCGCACAGCTCAGTCGAGGCTTCCAGAGGTGATGGTTCAGTGAGGTGGAGAACAGAGTTTAGGGTGGAGAAGAGGACACGTGGGTTGTGAGAGTTTGAGGTAATTATATCAGAGAAGTATTTGGATTTAGCAGCTTTCACTGCTTTCTGATAACGGCGCCAACTCTCTTTAAGTATTTGAAAAGAGACCTGCAGCCTGTCTTTCCTCCACTTGCGCTCCGCCCTCCTACATTGCTGCCTAATGGCCTTGGTGACGTCACTCAGCCAAGTTTCTGCTCTGAGTTTTGATTTTTTGGTTTTAACAGGCGCAACATGATCCAGAGTCTTTAAGCAGACAGAGTTGAACTGGGATGTCAGCTCCTCAGTAGTGGTGAGAAACACCGGGGGCTTAATTATCAATTAATATTGCTTGGTTTTAACAAGAGAAAAATGTTGGCTGAGTTTATATTTTCTGGAAGTCTGTTATTTTTCTCAGTTTTCTGTAGCATTTTGTGAAATAGTGATGCCAGGATATTCCAGAATTCTTTGTAGAACTCTGCTGGAAAGCCATCTGGACCTGGAGCCTTTTTAGGGGCGGCTGTGACTGAGTGGTTAGAGCAGTCGTCCTCCAATGCGAGAGTTGGGGGTTCGAATCCACCAGCAGTCACATGCTGAAGTGTCCCTGGGCAAGACACTGAACCCCTCATAGCCTTTGATGTGTGTCCCATCAGTGTATGAATGTGATCTAAAGCACTAATTAGTCTCATTAGAATGATTTGTTCAATTAGCTTTGTATAGATCTATTAGAGTGCTGTATGAATGGGTAAAAGAGGACACAGATTCTAGTGTAAAGTGCTTTGAGTGTCTTGAAATAAGATAGAAAGGTGCTATATAAGTACAGTCCATTTACCATTTACCATTTATTTTCATCGAACCGCTAGCCGCAGCAATCAGGCAAACTACAGATATTAAAGGCATAAAATGCAATAACATAGAGTACAAAATCAGTCTATATGCCAGTGCTTCTCAATTATTTTCTGTTACGCCCTCCCTAGGAAGAAGTTAACGTTTCGCGCCCACCCAACTCTCCGCACGTAAATAGTATAATATGTCTATAAAATTGTTATAAGTACACCTCTACATAGCATTGTATCCTTATTAACATTAAATTAAAAATGATAGAAATATAGATCACACTGATGGGGGGCCTGGGGGTCCTCCCCCAGAAAATTTTGAATAAAGTAGATGCCATTTCCTGCATTCTAGTGTATTTTAATGGTTGTTTAACATCTAGTTTTACCTACACAAGTAAACACTTGGAACACCTTGGGATTCCCCTGGAGGAGCTGGTCCAAGTGGCTGGGGACAGGGAAGTCTGGGCCTCCCTACTTAGGCTGCTACCCCCGCAGATGGATGGAAGTAAACACTTGATTAAATAACTATTTTAGAGCTCATGGCACAACAAGAAGTAACCTGACCAACAGCTGATTCAGTTAATTAAAAATAGTATATATTCAAAGGTGACGATTTAATGCCCAAATTAAAATTAAATGACTGTAACTTAGTTCACTTCAAATGTAATAAGATTATCAATGAATGTTTGCAACAAAGGATTTACTGATTATAACAAAGATTCCTTCAAGAAACCTCCTAATATAAATCATAAAACCAGAATGACTTCTGCACATTCTAAATTTGTCAAATGGCCTAAATCTCCTAAAGTGAAGGAGAATCATTTGTAGGGGTGTCAGAGGCCAGGTTAGCTGCACCTCCACTACAATTATTTAAATATAACGGGTTCTCTCTTTTTCGAGTTAAATTACTACCATGTGACTGAGATAACTGTGAGTGGATTGTTTAATCAGTGACATGAGACGTTAATTTCCTTTGACCCATCAGAATAAATGCGGTCATTTATTGAACAGAATCAAAATTTAACATCAAAACATTGTATACTTGATTAGCTTATCTGGTTCTGATTAATAAAACTTGGCACGTTTTACTTAAGACAACAGGACATTTGAAGACATCTAGACTACTGGCAAAATAGAAGAGTTTAAAGGAAGGAATAGAGACATTTAAAGAAAGGTGGATGGAGGAAGATGTATGTTGTTGACCAGAATTAGCACACTTCTTCCAACATCAGCTCAAACCCCCGGTACACTCGGTGCGTGATGACTCGTTACCTTTGCAGAAGATAAATCAACTCCGGTACAGAGGTCCATTTCAACGCTACCTTTCAGTGTCTCCGGTAAGAGCAGCTGGCCATGTCAGGAGTCGTGCCGCTTACTCCGTTCAACAAACACGCTCATCTCCCTGGTGGATACACAGCAAGCTGTCCGACCGACAGAGTTTCCACTCAGATGTGGGAGAATCCATCACAGACTCAGAAGCCGAAGTTTAAGACTAGACTTCATCAGAGACCCACTTGAAGACTTACTTGAAGAACTTGAAAAACCCGAAGACTCCAGGAAGTGTAGACTTTTAAAGAGTTCTCACTTCTGGTCACTTCAGGACTTCCTGATTGGTTGAAACAACCAACAGGGGGTGGTTCTAGTGATGTCAGAGGGTCATTACAAGTCAAGAAAACAGCAGGAATGTTTTAGGGACTTTTAGTACAGACAGGAGAAATGTTTTGAAGAAGTGAGAGCAAGCAGGTGCCAGTGTTTCTTATTTACTGTCTGCTAGGTTTAAAAACAATCCACTTTGTTCTAATAACTCCTTTCTGACTTTCGACCGACATCACTACTTCTCATTCAGACAGAAGATCAAAAATGCATAATTACTTTGTAAATAGACATTTAACTTGATTTCTAATTTAAATGAGGATTAAAAAATCATTAATACTGTTTCACAGTTGATTTAAAATGAGTAGTTCACTTCAACATTTAGAAATGGTATGAACTAAACACACTTTTGATTTATCAAGATATTGTAAAATAGTAATGATAATATAAAATGAAGAGTGTTCTTTCAATTGATTACTTCAGGATACAATTAGGCAGTCTCTTGATGAGCTAATTTGTATTTCTGGATTCAAATCAATGAAATAACAGTTCCTGCCCATGAAGGTCCTCAGAGGCAAGTTTTGGTCGGAGGCCGAGTTCACTACAGTCCCCCCTTTGGAAATCATCGCCTGTCCATGGGGCTGAATTCCAACATGAACTTACGTCTCCGAATGTCCTTGAGCTTGATGTAATCCAGCAAGAGGAAAACAAAAGTCAAAGAAGGTAATCCCACAATGGTTTAGGTAATTCCACAATGTTGTTGGTAATTCCATTATGTTGTTGGTAATTCCATTGTAGCAATGCTTTAACCCCTTGGAAACAAAGTGCAATCCATTGGAAAAAGTCATATAATCCACAACGATAAATCCACAACAATTGGAGGTGTTGATTGATCAGCATGCAGAGGTGTTCCCTCGATTGAACTGCAGAGGCGACCACTGGATGGAGATTGGAGACCCACGTTGGAGTTGTAGGTCCCTTCAGCGAAGGTTGCTGCTGGTGGTTCCCAGTGGGTGCCATTCTAGTTCTATGTGTTATGCATTTATGTGGTTTTAGTTGGGCTTATGAGTGGGATTTTATATAAGACCGTAACCTATATGCACCTGGTGTGTAAGCTATCATGGTTTAGATCAGCTAAAGTTACCAGTTTAAAGGGTGGGTCATGCTGAAAAATTTATATATATAGGGATTTATACCTATAGAAGGGCATTCCAAACTATTTTTCCATCCCTAACTTGGTTTAAGTTAGATTTACATGGCAAAATATAGTTTGGTTCAATTGTCTGTTTTCCCTTTAGACGAACGACTTGAGTTTTGGGTTTTTGGTTTCCCCCTAAATGTTTTTGGAGTCTATGGCGAGACTCAACTTAAGGATCAGCTAGCCCCCCCCCCCCCCCCCGAATAGGATTGTTCGAGTAGGTTCGGCTTGAGCGTCGTGAGTCCAATGTAGGTTATGGTACTTAAGGTAGCACTAGGGGAAACTAAACAGCCACTGGCCAAAAGGATGGCCCAGCACAGAAGATCAACATCATCAGGCCAGGACTCTGCGGTCTACACTCATCTCCAGGCCAGCGGTCACTCTTTCAGGGATGAAGATGTGCACATCCTGGATAGAGAGTGTTGTGGCTTTCCTCCACAATCGTGTTCAAGACAGCTGAGATGGTCACCTTAGTTCAAAAGATTTATTTGACAAACAGGAGTTACAGGTATTCAGAGACAAACAATTACATTTGTAAAATATATGCATATATTTGGAGCATTAAAGAACAAACCGTCTCGGTCTGCGCTTCCCTGGAAATGCTCTCTGGGCGTGTGTTATTTTTGGGTTTTATCAAAGTTTGAGAAGGCTAGCTTTTCTGATTGGTTTAGACCCGAGGTTGCTATGGTTACGGGTCTAGCCCGCCCCCCTCAAGGCCCCCTCTTACTGCATTCCAGAGATAAGTTTTATGGAAGCTTGGTTTCTTTGTCTGTGTTTAGACTGTTAACACTCTGTTTCAGTTTAACTTGATTATACCTTATTGATACCAAATGATTTGAGTTAAAGTTGTTTCTTTCTAGGAATAATTAATAACTGTTTATTATTATCTAACTCAGGTTTATGTGTTCTTAATTGATCCCTCTTATTATACTTGTGTTTCAGTTCAGTTGAAGCCACCCTGCCCCCACATCTAGTAAAATTCTCTTGTAATTTACTGTGAAGATTAAACTTGTGTCCTCTCATCTAAACTGAACCTGTGTCAAACAATGATTAAAACAATTAAATGTTAATTGTTATTATCATAAGGACCTGAGGGTTTTAGGTCTTCTACCTGTACCCTATTTACTCAGTTAACAGAAAGAAGACTTCTCTCTCCTGTGTCAGTATCTTACCTGCTTCCTGGCTTATTTGATTGCTTGTAATATATCAAATGTGAACTTGTAAAATTATCATTAGCTAATATGAGATTATATGTAAAGGTAAACTAGTTAGAATTAGTAAACATTTTCTATAAATATAGTTCAACCCTTGAAGAAAGACACGCACACACTTTGTATAACATGACATTTGAATGCTTGATAGGAAATATAAAAAGGTATAAAAATATGAAATCCAACAATCCCTCTTTTGATCTCCCCATATTCATGGGAGATCACACCCTTTTGGATGTTTACAGATGGAAGTGAGTAACACTGCCACCCCACCCAAACTTACTGTAACCCTCCAGGGGTCCTGGACCAGACCCATGGTTAAAACCCTTCAAAACCTGTAAAAATATCAAACGAATAACCTGTATAAAAATACAAAAAACACTACAACACTCCTAGTAAAAGATAAATACCCAACACCCTAAAATAAGTAAAACTTCACCCTAATACCAAAATTGACCTCCTGTTAAACCACCTTTAAAATACCTCGTGGGATTTTAGAATGATTAAATGCCCAATTGAATGGAGAACGATGGTTTGAGAGAGGAGTAAAGGAGGCCATCTTTGTGAAAAGAAACCGTCCATCGTTAAACAGGGGTAGAGGCCTACGTGTTCAATTGTCCCCCTCTTACAATGCTGTGATTGCTAGTATCACTCAGCCCTCTGTGAATAGTAAACAGCCATCAGTGTGCTAACGAGCCATCGTTAGGCTGATGGTCCTTCTTGAGCATGTGAGCAGCTGGTTTTGGTTGTCAGCAGCAAAACTGGTTGATCCAGTCTGAGAAGGTGCTATTTAAGAGAGTGAGCTGAATACAGCACCTCAGACTGAGGAAGTCTCTCGGACAAGAGACGAAACGTTTCTACATTTTTTGTTGTTTTGCTTTTTTTTTTTTTTTTGAATGTCCAGAGGACCAGATTTAACTTTTTTAGATTTTTCTACCTGGATTATTGAGCATGCATCAGGATATTAAGGTAGCACTAATCTACATTGACTCCTCAAAGATTGAATTTTAACAAATGAACTGCATGTTGGCATAGTTAAAGTCCTCTTTGTCTCTGACTAAAATACACACAAAATTCATTCTTGCTGGGGGTGTTCAGAAACAATACCAAAAACCAATTAAACGATGTCTCAAGATCGACAAAAATAGTGATTAAGCAACTAGAAAACAACGTTTCGGTGCGTCACTCATTCTGACTGTCAGATTTGATCACGTTATCGCGTTTGAGTTGTTATCTTAACACTTAATTAAGCTTAAACTTATTTAGTTTCTGCTCGGACAACCTTTTTCCCACTAGGTCTGAGTTTGTGAGATCTTCGTCTCTTGTGGAGTTATTGAACGCCTTGTGTAGTTTAACCTGGTTTCAATGTACCCATTTAACCATTGGCTCCTTCTGGCCTTTGCTGATTTTGATCTGATAGACAACTGGAGACAGTTTGTCCATTATCAGGTGGGATCCAGTCCACCTGGGCATCAGTTTGCGGGCAAGAGTTCCGGTCCCGGACTCTCTTTTCCCGGTTGTGGGGGCGAACGTGTAGTACCAGACCCTATCTCCCACTTGGAGTTCCTCGTGAGAGGCCTTTTGGTCATAGTACGCCTTTCGTCCTTCAGCAGATTTTTCCAGGTTTTTCTGGGCAAATGCAAAGATGTTTATAAGGTGTTCTTCCAAATCATTCATGTATTGTTGTGTGGTGTAGGCTGTTGCCATGGTGGCATCGCCTGGTTGGTACAACAGGTGTAGAGGGAGAGTCATTTGTCGACCCGTCATCATCTCGAAGGGAGAGATGCCAGTCAATGTGTGTGGAGTGGCCCTTATGGCCATGAGGACCAGAGGGAGTTTCACGTCCCAGTCCTTGTGGTTTGGGCTACGTATTTCTTCAAAATACTTACCACAGTTCTGTTTGCTCTCTCTACTTGGCCTGAGGCCTGTGGGTGGTAGCCAACATGGAAGTTGACTTTGATGCATAGCATCTTCCACAGTTCTTTCATCACTTCAGCTGTGAAGTGCGTACCTTGGTCTGAGTTCACCCTAAGGGGAAGTCCAAACCTTGAAAATACATGATTCATCAGTAACATAGCAGTTGTTTGTGCTATGTCGTTAGGAGCTGGTAGGCATTCTACCCATTTGGTAAATGCGCAAGTTACCGTGAGAAAATATTTATTTCCTCTAGTGCTCTTAGTAAGTGGTGCTACCCAGTCGATCTGGAGGTCGGACCATGGGAATGCAATGCCTCTACTTTGCAGTGGTGCTCTGTGGAGTGGTCTGGATGGCTGAAACTGGCCACAGACCAGGCACCCTTTAATATAGTTCTTGACATCCTTTTTCATTCCAGGCCAATAAGCAACTTGTTTTAATGCTTTCAGCGTGGCGTTATCTCCCTTGTGTCCTGCGGACGGGAGGTCATGCGCATGAACTAACATCATCCCCCTGTGGTCATGAGGGACCACGAGCACGGGTGAGGACGTCGGTCTATGAGCAAAAGTTAGGATGCCCTTGATTAGTTTTAGTTGTTTGCGCAGCTGAAAGAGGACTTTAAGGTCTGGATTGGAATCCAGGTCGGCCTCAGATGGAGTGTTCTTCTCTGGGTCAGTCAAGTACAGCATTATCGAGTTTATTGTAGGATCCGACTTCTGAAGTTGGATGATGTCTGGGTCAGTCAGCACGGGTTGTACAGAGACTGTGTTGTCAGCCGGCTTGGCTGTAGCCTGAGCACATGTGACTGCCATTACCTCGGCTGTAGGTTGTACTGACAGAGTTGCGAGCAGCCCGGAGGGGTAAGAGGACCTCTGAGGGCCGTCCATGGCCCGGTCCTTGATAGCTGGTTTATCTGTCCCTGGCGACAGTACAGCATCTTTGGTGTGGGATCCTTGGATCTCTACACCTTTACCTACCAATGGTAAGTAGTATCCGGTGGGCTCTGACTGTCTCAGCTCGCAGAGGAGGCCTTCTTGTTCAGTCAGAGTTGGGTTCACCGGTTGGGTGTTTTTGGTTTCACGTGCTTTTGAAGGATTACTTACCGGGACTGTGTTCTCTGCTGAGAGGTCCTCTGTGCCTTCTACAGTGCCTGCTGTTGGGCAGTCTGTGACTGTCTCAGGAGGCATGAGTATTGGCAGAGGTTTGCTCACTCTGGCCCACATTGTCTGTTCACCATAATCTATAATCGCATCAAAGCGATTTATAAAATCCTGGCCGATCAAAAATGGGAATGAGTCAAACGGAGACACATGTACCGGGTGGTATAGTGTCATCTCGCCAACCTGCATGTGAACCATAGCTATAGCTGTTAGGGTTGTCCTCGTCTCTGCAAGGCCCTGCAGTCCTATAGCACATTCTATGAGAGGTATTTCCCTATGAACACTGTTAGCGGCGGTCCTGAGCTCCTCGAACAGTTTGGCCGACATAATAGTTATGTCTGCTCCACCATCCAGTAGGGCTTCATGTGTGAGGACCCCTTCAAGTGTGATCGACAGGTAAGCTTTTTTAGCGACCCCCTTTCTGATCAGGTTACACAGGAACCTTGTAGGTTTTGGCCGACGTTTCTTCTTACGTCTACCTTCACCTGTGTAATCCCAGTTTTTCAGAACCGTTGGTGCAGTTGCTGCTGCTCCTGGGAGTTCGGCTTTTGACGGGCCTCCGTCATTGATGTATGAGATCACCCGCCCACCGTGTGTTGAGGGGCTCCCATTGTTTGTAACAACAAGGTCCTGGTGGCTGTCTGTGACAGCGGCAACATTGTTGTTTGTGTCACCCTGGTTTGACTGAACCGTTAGCACAGCTGTTGCTGTTTCTGAGGTTTCAGTTTGTGACGGGTCACCGTCGGTGACGTGTGATTGTACCCCCCCTTTTTCAGGTGAGGGCGTGTCAGATTTTACAACAACAGCGTCATGTTGACTGTCTGTGACAGCAGTAACGGTGTTGTCTGTGTGCTCTGACTTATTAGCAACAATATTGCCAAACAACGCGTTAGGTTGTTTGTCCGTGGCAACACCTTCCAACAGTTCCAAGAACCGACGCACGCTCTCTGTCTCATCCGAGCTCAGAGGTCTGCGACTCTCTTTCTGGACCTGCTGCTGTTTCTTTTTCATCTCAGGCTGTTCAGTCCGACGTGGTGGGGAAGTAGGTCCCCCCCTCTGGGGTTCCCAGTGGGATCCCTGTTTGTATGGGCCACTTTTGGTTTCATCCTTTTTACCCTTAGGGCGTTCGCCCCCCTTCTGGTACGTTCGTTCATCCTCTGGTTTCTTGGGAAACCATTTAGGATCTCGTCTGGACCAGGGGGCCCTCACCTATTGTGGTTTGGTCGCTGGGAAACCTCGTTTCCTCTCGCCTTTTTTGGGAGGGGGAGTCGAAGCTCTCGTCCTTTCCAATTCTAATGACTGGACAGGAATCCTCTCACCTGGGAACACCTCAATGGGTGTTCTGGCCTGTGCACGGGCTTCAAAGACATTCACAGCACAACTTTTTATCTCACTGATGGATTTCTCTTTGAAATTAGCCATCATTTGCACTGACATTCTTATGTCAGGGTGGAGATTTTTGCTGAAAACGAACTCAAACGTTTCCTCCTCCTCCATGCTGGTGTCGTTCCTGTAGCCAAAATAAGCCTGCAAATTCCTGGAATAATATGTCCTGGGGTGCTCATTCTTACCTTGCATGACCTTGTCGGCGGCTGGATAACCGCCAGGTCCTGCGCAAGGGGAATATTCTTTCATAAGAGCAGCACATAACAGGCGGTAATCCTTTCTTGTGGCATCAGGTTGACGCTCTATGAATGAAAACACTGTCCTGGTTGAAGTGAGCCTGATCAAACCTACTTTATCCTCAACTGTAGCGTTGGGATAGCTTCTTAATTGGAAGTCAAGGTCGTTCAGATAGGTCTTAGTGTCAGTTGAACCCAACGGCCCTGGCTCAAAGTGTTGGACATATTTTGCAATTTTGTACAAATCCGAAATCGATAGCAGAGGCTGTATGATCGGTGTCGTAGGAACCAAAACAGCACGTGGAGGTGAGTCACTAGACTCACTTGGAGGTGACGGAAGGGGATTAAGTGCAGGAGGTACAGCAAAATCCTTCTAAGGTGGTGGTTGGTGTCCTGGACTCTGACCTTGTTCATCTTTGAGTTCCAGACAACCTTGCCCCACGTCAGAAATCTCATTTGTTGCTGCGGCTAGTTTCGCCTCACAGGCTTTTAAGCGTCCATGTGATGTATGACATTCACTTTGTAAACGCACGCCTTGTTGGACTAACGCCGCCTTTTCCAATCTGCACTCGTTCAAAGCTTTTGATGTGAGCTGCACCTCTCGTTGTAGCGCATCATTGTCTGAACACAGTGCTTGGTATCCTGATGCATGCTCAATAATCCAGGTAGAAAAATCCAAAAAAGTTCAATCTGGTCCTCTGGACATTCAAAAAAACAAAAGCAAAACCAAGCAAAAAAATCTAGAAACGTTTCGTCTCTCATCCAAGAGACTTCCTCAGTCTGAGGTGCTGTTTTCAGCTCAGTCTCTTAAATAGCACCTTCTTAGAGTGGATCAACCAGTTTGCTGCTGACAACCAAAACCAGCTGATCACATGCTCAAGAAGGACCATCAGCCTAACAATGGGTCATTAGCACACTGATGGCTGTTTACTACTCACAGAGGGCTGAGTGATACTAGCAATCACAGCATTGTAAGAGGGGGACAGTTGAACCCGGAGGCCTCCACCCCTGTTTAATGATGGACGATTTCTTTTCACAAAGATGGCCTCCTTTACTCCTCTCTCAAACCATCGTTCCTCTCTGTCCAGGATGTGAACATCTTCATCCCTGAAAGAGTGACCGCTGGCCTGGAGATGAGTGTAGACTGCCGAATCCTGGCCTGATGATGTTGATCTTCTGTGCTGGGCCATCCTTTTGGCCAGTGGCTGTTTAGTTTCCCCGATGTAAGACTGATCACAGCCCTCCTGACACTGAACAGCATACACAACATTACTCTGTTTGTGCCGGGGGACTGGATCTTTGGGATGAACCAGTCTTTGCCGTAATGTATTTTGGGGTTTAAAAGCCACTGGGACGTTATGTTTAGAAAATAAACGTCTCAGTTTCTCTGATACCCA
>NW_023618631.1:23889-33035 GCF_014905685.2 Nematolebias whitei
CATCTTCTCGTGTGAACTTGATGTATTTATCCACAGAGTTGATGTGGTCAGTAAAATGTTGGACTTCCTGAGATTTAATTTTAACCCAGGTGTCGTCAACATACCTGAACCAATGACTTGGTGGTGTCCCTGAAAAGGACGTCAAGGCTCTCTTTTCTACCTCCTCCATGTACAGGTTGGCAACAATAGGATAAACTGGAGACCCCATAGCACACCCATGTTTCTGCCTATAATATTGCTCCCCATATGTGAAGTAGGTTGACTGCAGGCACAGTTTCAAGAGTTGACACAGTTGTTCTGTGGAAAGCGTGGTCCTGCTGCTCAGAGTGGTGTCTGATTTTAATCTTAAACTGACCACCTCATCATCAACAGGAATGCACGTAAAGAGTGATGTGACATCAAAAGAGACCATTGTTTCATCAGTCTCCATGATGACATCCCTCACCTTATCCACAAAGTCCATGGTGTTATGTATGTGGTGTTCTGAGCTGCCAACTAACAGTGCTTGGTACTTAATCTCTCTTTCACTCAGCTTCACCTCATATGAGTCCACTTGTAACGACAGCTGAGCTTGTGAGAGCTCTCTCTCACGTTTTAAGTCATTTTCCCAGGTCTCCTGATCAAATTTAGACTGTGCCACGAGTTTTAGGTACTCCCCACGTGCTGCCACGTGGACCTCTGTCTCGTGCCTTAACCTTTTATCAAGGGCTTCATCTCTGTTTGCCTCAATATAAAATTTAGCCTTCAGTAAGAGTGCTAATTTAGCTAGTTGGTCATAGCTTGACTTTGTTATGGTTGCAGAGGTCACACTTTCTGCAACATCCTTCAGCTCGTCCAATAACTCTGTTGAGTTCATGCTGTCCACCTGTTCACCATATGGATGTAAGGATTCTGTTAGCAGCGTTAATGCTCTTTCCAACCAGTCCTTCCCCTCACATGGAACAAAATCAGTGTTTGTTAAATCTGTCATGGTAATCCACTGTTCAGCACCTATCTGGTTAAACAGTTGCAAACTTAGAGTGTTTAACAGGTAAATATATTTTTTAAAGTGAGCAGTGAGATTCACACACTATTTTAGCTCTGGGTTCAATCAACAGTACAGTTATAAGCAAACTTTTAAATAAATGGGTCCCTGTTAAGGTCTTACCCCACAAATATTGTAAGTAAATGCCTCCTTCTGGCAGTGTTACTTAATTATGAGCTTATTTTTGTAACAAATACAATGAACCAGGCCTTTTCAGTGTTAATTTTACTCAAGTGAACATAAAATTAATAAACCTGCAATTTTTCTAAAAGTCCGACATCAACTTTAGTATTCAAACACTTTTCTAAGCAGTTTAAATTTACCAGAATTCACTATTTAAACAGGACACAGAAACCAGGCTGGATTAACAAAAAATTTTTTTTAAATGTAAAGCAGAGTGATCAGCTTTTTTTCAGGAAAACTGTTATACTCCTTTTTCAACAGCAGGTGGCGGTGTAAGCTTACTTTTTCCAGCAGAAGTCTATGACAACTTCCTGTGAACCATCCTGTTGACATCCGGATGTAAGCCGTTAGCTACGATGTAGCACGCGGTCGAACATGGTTCTGCAACATTTTATGGACGGGTTTAAAGCTATTAACGTGGCTTTTGTCCACAAGCACGCTTTATCTGCATGAAAACATGAGTTTTAGGAACAGTGCCAGGCTTTATTTAGCGTTTTTAAACACGAAGGAGGACTCGGTTAAAACCAGCTTCATTTCCTGGGTCACGTGACCTTTTCAGACACGTGCACATCGGAGGTGGGCTTCACAATCTGACATCAGAGGGAGTGGACGCACAGAGACACGTCACCAGCTTCTCAGCGAATCAGAGCGACCCAAACAGCGGTTTCCAACCAATCACAGCCCGTGTTTACTTGCTTCACGCTAGCAGTTAGCATGAACAGTCCGGTCTAATTATCGCCCATTAAAACTTCAAAAATACACTATTTACTGTTAAAAATACAACGAACAGCATAAAACAGCGGTCTGAGTCAGCGCCCAGCTTCAAAACAGCTTTTCATCCATTTAAAACACAACTCGTTCAGTCCAATAAACAAAACCGAGTCGGACAGCAGAACCTCCGTTCATACAACAGTTTCAAACAGAATAAAGCGTTTTTCCCACAGCATCCAGCTTAGTTACACAAACAGATTGACAATTTTCAGCTTTAACAAGAACATATTGACTTAATTGCAGCTTTCTGAACACCACAAGCATGACTTATCATGTCCTTTCAAGTTCAAAACACGGACTCCCATGTGCCAACAAGCAGCGTTAATCTCAACAGCACAGAAACTCGAAACAACCAACAGGGGGTGGTTCTAGTGATGTCAGAGGGTCAATACAAGTCAAGAAAACAGCAGGAATGTTTTAGGGACTTTTAGTATAGACAGGAGAAATGTTTTGAAGAAGTGAGAGCAAGCAGTTGCCAGTGTTTCTTATTTACTGTCTGCTAGGTTTAAAAACAATCCACTTTGTTCTAATAACTCCTTTCTGACTTTCGACTGACATCACTACTTCTTATTCAGACAGAAGATAAAAAATGCATAAATACTTTGTAAATAGACATTTTACTTGATTTCTAATTTAAATGAGGATTAAAAAATCATTAATACTGTTTAACAGTTGATATAAAATGAGTGGTTCACTTCAACATTTAGAAATGGTATGAACTAAACACACTTTTGATTTATCAAGATATTGTAAAATAGTAATGATAATATAAAATGAAGAGTGTTCTTTCAATTGATTACTTCAGGATACAATTAGACAGTCTCTGGATGAGCTAATTTGTATTTCTGGATTCAAGTCAATGAAATAACAGTTCCTGTCCCATGAAGGTCCTCAGAGGCAGGTTTTGGTCGGAGGCCGAGTTCACTACACATTTAAAAATAATAAATAAGATATGTCCTGTAGCCATGTTTCTTGAAAGAAGATTTAAATTTGATGTTGATTTTTGTGCCTTTTGTAAATCAGAAGATGAATCCCTCAAATATGTTTTTTTCATGTCAATACAAAGTGTTTGGTCAGACATCAGAAACTGGATTAATCTCAAACTTAACATTCCATCTTTTCATGCTGATTCTATTTTATTTTATGTGGATAACTTAAGCTCAGCTTTCTCTGATGCCATTAATATAGTTGTACTTATTGCAAAGTAACACCTTCACTGTAGTACGAGGAGTGATAATAATCCTTCCTTCCTGTTTAATGAACAATTTGAAGTCATAATATTTTTCATTAAGTAGATTAAAAATCTGCAAAACTGCTAAAATCATCTCACAACAGATACAAACTTATTGTTTTAATCAAAACAATGTTTCTCAAGAAAAAAAAACCTGATGAGCTTGTCAGCATGTAAGGGGCGTTTACCTTCAGGACAAATTGAGGTCGTCAATTGGTCAGTTACTGACACGCCTTCTGCACTGATTGACAGGTCGCGCCGTCGAGGATCCGATTGAAAAAAAAAAAAAAAACCGAGAGCTGCAGCAGCCGCGCTGGGAGGAGGCGGGGCTGCACAAACGCAGCGCAGAGCTCCAAGTAAAGCAGGAGATAACCAGATACTTTGCTTGTAACCTCACTGCACTGGGACCCTTAGAGATCATGGGCCCCTGGGCAGTTGCCCAGTTGCCCATATGGTTAATCCAGCCTTGGCTAGACCTGGACTTCAGAGCAGTAGAGAAGTTGCAAACAGCGCAAGAGCGAGCGGGCTGGGTGTGTGTGTGTGGTTGTGTTGGTGGGTCCAGTGGAACGCGCTCACAAGAGAAGAACCTGACAAGTTGTTTAATGGCATTTTGTTAGCAAAGAATAGAGTCCTAACATTTATTAAACATTACTTCTGTATTAAAAAACATCAAGATTGTGCTTTGACAAAACAAAAAACAAAAACAAAAAAAAACACAAAAAAAATGTTAAAGTGAAAGTGGGGCAGGTAACTAACGAGTGCTGCGGGTGACGACCGTCACCAGTTGCTCAGCAGCAGAGGGAAGCGACACGGTTCAATCATGGCTTCTCAAACGACAAGACAGACATATTTGTTCATAACTTTATTATTATTAAAACTGAGAGTTGCCGGATTTTAGCAAACAGTTGCCAAACGCATCCTTTTTTTTTTTTTAGCTCAGTTTAAGTGTAGAAACATTGTGAAGTGTTTCAATGAACTTATCATCATCGCTCAATTATTTTTTTTTTAAATTTTTTTAAAGAAAGAGAAGAAAGAAGAATAAATAAACTAACTAAATAAATAAATAAATAAAAGAGAAATAGATAAAACGAGAGACCACCACAACAAAACAACATGCACAGCACAATGCCACCCACAATATCACCATGAAACATTCGACATCGCACAAGGAATCATCTAGCTTCTACCACTACCCAACCTAGTGTGCATCTGTCAAAGCACCT
Organism: Nematolebias whitei; assembly: GCF_014905685.2. Classification (NCBI taxonomy): domain Eukaryota; kingdom Metazoa; phylum Chordata; class Actinopteri; order Cyprinodontiformes; family Rivulidae; genus Nematolebias; species Nematolebias whitei. The sequence goes on from NW_023618631.1 coordinate 28,322, forward strand.
GAATCCAAACACCAGCGCAAGCACGCCCACCACCACCAGATTTCTCCAAAAGAATGCCCAATAGTGGACGCGGGGGCCCACAGACCCGCCCCCAGGACACAATGGCAACATAGGGAGGACCGGAGCCACAGACACACAGCGGCCCACAGGCCCGGAGCCCCAGGAGTCTCCCAACAGGGAGAACCGCACCCCCCCAGAGAGGAGCAGAGGAAAGAACCAGGTGACCCCAGCCACTACAATGCAGAGCCTCCAGAAAGCTGCAGCGACGAGCCCACAGGTCCGGCCGGCAACCCATGCTCCCCCAAGTAGATCCGGCCATGGACACAGAGCCCCAAGCCCCGAGGCCATACCACCCCCCAGCAGAGCCCCGACAGAGCCAGGGCACCCAGGCCCCACCAGGCAGCAACACGGGCAGACCGACGTACACCCCACCACCCAGCCCAGACGCCGCGAGCCACCAATGCACCGGCGGCAAGGGGGCCCTCCGCCAAAGGGGGGCACGACCAGGGGGAGTGGGTCCCACACCAAACGTGGGGCCCAAATTGATCCAAGAGAGGGGAGACCACCAAAAACCCAACCTGAGCAACTAACAGGCACACACAGACCGCATGCACCATCTACCTGACAGCGACCACAGGCCGGCCCCAGCCCAAGGGGCAGAGCAGCAGGGAGCCGCAGCTGAGGAAGGCCGGCTCTCACATCAAGAGCTCCGCACCATAGGCCCGGAGACGCCCCAGCACGCCACCTACGAACACCCCCACACACACAGCACCCCCACCGCAAATGCCACACAGGAAGACCAGCCAGTGCCCTGATGAGGCAAAGCCACGCCCCCAACCGCCGCCCTACACCACCAATGACCACACGTACACTACCATAGCCGACCCCCCGCCGAAAGCCGGCAGCCACCCCGGTCAAAGTGCCGGCCATCGCAACCAGGAACCTAGATTAAAAGAATCGGAACAGCCCAGGAGGAACCGAAGCACCGGCCCCATCACTAACCGCCCCCAAGGCCCAAAACTCACCCACAGCCCAGACCCCAACAATGCGCCCCCCCCCCCCCTCCATCCCCGACCCCTAGTGTCACACGGAGAAAGGAGGTGTTTGTGAAAGAAAAAAAAAATCTATATATGCATAAATAAATTATGAACAGACCCACCTCCTCCTCCCACTCAAATATGGTGTTGATGCATGTTGTTATACAGTGCGTTTAAAATGGGGGGGATGAGGTGGCGACCGGCACAGACCCACCTCTTGCCCAGAGAGCAGACGACGCCCGTTCACCCCTCATCTCCGCCCAGAACCCTAAATGTCTACATGCTACATATGAGAGTGGGCACAGGTCCGGGAGGTGGAAATGATTGTACATCCTACCACCTAAGTGCGATCATGTGCCCACTCCAGATCCTATATATGCATGTGTCGTGAGAGTGTTATAAGTGAGTGTCTAGGTTGTATATTAAAATTAGGGCCCAGGACCCCACCAGCCACGGAGATGGATGATTCTCCCCGTAGCTCAGTAGTGCACCTGAACCCCAAAACCCTGTTTGAGTGGTGGTGTGGTGGAGTGGGCGGAGGAGGACGTCGGGATGGGGAGGTGAACTGAGGTGGCAATGCCCCCCCAGGGGACCAGCTCCCCCACTGACCCCAATAGGCACCCCCACTCTCCGAGATCCACCAGGGGACAGAGGCTCTAACAGAGATAACTAAGAGGAGGTGGCAGCCGCATCACCAGGGATCAAGGCCATGGACCAGCACATAGCCCCCGAGGACCAACCAGAACCAGGGCCAGCAACCCAGACCCATCCCGAAACCGTCCAGATGCCCCAACCCGATTCCCAGCCCAACACCCAGCCCCCCAACCAGAGAGGCCACCAAACCCCAACTGGGACAATCAGCCAGGAGTGCCCAAACAGTCAGAGATAGAGCACCACAGCGACCAAGAGCGCCCCCCACCCCACCCCAAAAAAGCAAAAGACCAGTCCACCCATAACAACACCCACAGCGAGAGCGCCCCATGCAAGTGAGGGCACACACCCAGCGAGCCCAGACTCCCCCGGTCCCACAGCACAGAGCTCCCCACACGAGAGCCCCCGACACCCCCCCAGTCGGGCGCCACCGCTCCAGGCCCATGACCCCCCCCCATGTCCCCAGCCCCGACACCCCACCCACACCGACCACCATGCCCCACGGGACAGAATCAAAGGGGACCACCCACCTCCACTACGTGTTGGAGCCAATTAAAGAAGTCCAGAGAGAATAGTCCGATGTGGGGGTATAGGCTGTCTCAAGACTGATGTAATCCAACAAAAGGTCTTTATACTGTTTAATACTAAGTGTATTTTTATTTTTCCAATTCATGAGTATAGTTTTTTTTGCTATACATAAGGCAGTGAGAATAATATGAATTGATTTTGTCTCCAAGGTGACATCATCTAAGTGGCCCAATTAGCAAACTGACGGAGAGAGTGGAATATTACATCTCAGACACTTTGATAAGTCTTCACATATCTGGCACCAAAACCTCTGAACAGGTGGACAAAACCAAAATGCGTGGATGTAATTGTCAGGAGTATTGTCTGTACACTGTGAGCAAATATTAGATGATGCGAAACCCATCTTGAACATCCGTTGACCTGTATAGTGTACTCTATGAAGGATTTTGTATTGTATTAGTTGTAAATTCGAGTTTTTAATCATCTTAAAAGTTCTCAGACAGATCTGCGACCAAAAGTTTTGGTCAAAATTAACTGAAAAGTTTGTCTCCCATTTTACATTGGGAAGAGATATAGATTCATCTATTTTACTGAGTTTCTGATAAACCTTAGATAGTAATTTGGGAGGGTTAAGATGAAGGAATTCTAATACACTTGTTGACATTTCAATCCTAGTGTTATTAAGGTTAAATTTATTTTTGGTTATAGATTTAATTTGTTGATATTCTAAAAATTTATTCTTATCAATCCCATCCATCCATCCATTATCTTTACCCGCTTATTCCATTTTGGGTCACGGGGGTCGCTGGTGCCCATGTCCAGCAATCACTGTGCGAGAGGCGGGGTACACACTGGACAGGTCGCAAGTCCATCACAGGGCCACAAACGAGACAAACAACCATTCACTCTCCCACTCACACCTAGGGACAATTTAGAGTTACCAATTAGCCTAACATGCATGTTTTTGGTCTGTGGGAGGAAACCGGAGTACCCGTAGAAAACCCACGCATGCACAGAGAGAACATGCAAACTCCACCCAGAAGGCCCCTGGACCGGGGTTTGAACCAAGGACCTGCTCGCTGAGAGGCAGCAGCTCTACCAGTTGCGCCACCGTGCTGCCTCTTATCAATCCCATATTGTGTTATTAATCTGTTAAATGGGATGTAGTCCACTTCTTCATATATATGTTCCAAATATTCAATTCCTTTACACCTCCAACCTGGGAAGTTTATCATCTTATTCTGTTGTAGGATGTCAGGCTTGTTCCAGATGGGTGTACGTTTACATGGTATTAGTGAAGACTCTGTCATTTTAAGAAACTCCCACCAAGCTGTCAGAGAGGAGCTGATATTGATGCTTTTAAAGCATTCCTGTTGTTTTATGTTTGAGCTAATGAATGGAAGGTCTGAGATCATTATATTATTGCAAAGTGTCTGTTCTACGTCTAGCCAGGGTTCATCAAGGGGTGTGTGTTTTATCCATTTTGAGATGTATTCTAGCCTGTTGGCTAGAAAATAATAATAAAAGTTGGGTAATTCTAGTTCTCCTTTATCTTTGGATTTCTGTAGTGTTTTTAATCTAATACGAGGGCGTTTATCTTTCCACAGAAATTTAGAAATAGAGGAGTCCAGGGATCTAAACCAGTCAGATGATGGTTTATTTAGGATCATTGAGAATAAATAATTTATTCTAGGCAAAACCATCATTTTTATTGATGTGATCCTTCCCATGAGAGATATGGGTAAAGATTTCCATCTAGCCAGATCATCCTCAATTTTCTTTAAAAGTGGGGTGTGGTTTAGTTTTGTTAAATCTGCTAATTTAGGCGAAACTTTGATACCCAAATATGTAATATTCCCTGATTGCAGTTGTGTAGTAAGTGAATTGTTGAAAGAGCAATTAATTGGTAGAACTGTGGATTTTAGTCAGTTTATAGAGTAATCTGAAACTTTTGAGAAAGAGTTTATCAATCCAATAACCTGAGAGATGGAGGTTTGTGAATGCCGGAGGAAGAGCAGCACATCATCAGCATATAGACTGATTTTCTGCTCTCTGTTCTTGCATTTTATGCCTTTAATATCTGTAGTTTGCCTGATTGCTGCGGCTAGTGGTTCGATGAAAATAGCAAACAGTGAGGGGGAGAGTGGACATCCCTGCCTGGTGCCCCTTTGCAGAGCAAAACTAGCAGATATTTGATTATTTGTCCTAATGCATGCTGAAGGAGAACTGTATAATATTTGTAACCAATTTATGAAATAATTTCCAAAACCAAATTTATGTAAGGCTGCAAATAAAAATTTCCAGTTAACTCTATCGATGGCTTTTTCTGCATCTAGAGATCAAAATTTTCGATTCTAAGTCTTTGTATTAAGAATTGAGTTTTTTTGTTAATACATTCTTTTAATTCCAATTTTGCTTTACGCATTTTATCCAGCATTTCTTCATCTTGAGAGGCTTCTAACGATTTAATGGTTTCTTCTAGTTCCTGAATATGTTTA
>NW_023618631.1:33135-44061 GCF_014905685.2 Nematolebias whitei
AAAAAAACCCCCCTCCCTGCCGCAAAATGTTCCTCGGGATCACATGCCCCCCCCTGGCATTGCTCCTGCCCCCCCCCCCAGGGGGCGTGCCCCACTATTTGAGAAGGACCGCTATATGCTGATGATGCGTTGCTCTTCCTCCAGCATTCACAAACTGCCCTCTCTCAAGTTATTGGATTGATAAACTCTTTTTCAAGAGTTTCAGATTACTCTATAAACTGGATAAAATCCACAGTTCTACCATTTAATTGCTATTTCAACAATTCACTTACTACACAACTGCAGTCAGGGAATATTACATACTTGGGTATCAAAGTCTCTCCTAGATTGGCAGATTTAACAAAACTAAACCACATCCCACTTTCAAAGAAAATTGAAGATGATCTTGCTATATGGAAATCTCTACCTTGTCTCTCATGGGAAGGATTGCTTCAATAAAAATGATGGTTTTGCCTAGATAAACTATCTATTCTCAATGATCCCAAATAAACCATCATCTGACTGGTTTAGATCCCTGGACTCCTCCATCTCTAAATTTCTCTGGAAAGATAAACCCCCACGTATTAAACTAAAAACACTACAGAAGACCAAAGATAAAGGAGGACTAGAGTTACCCAATTTATATTATTACTTTCTAGCCAACAGGCTAGAATACATTTCAAGATGGATAAAACTCACACCCCTTGATGAACCCTAGCTAGACGTAGAACAGACACTTTGCAATAATATAATGATTTTGGACCTTCCATTCATTAGCTCAAACATAAAACGACAGGAATGCTTTAAAAGCATCAATATCAGCTCCTCTCTGACAGCTTGGTGGGAGTTTCTTAAAGTGACAGAGTCTTCACTAATTCCATGTAGACGTACACCCATCTGGAACAACCCTGACATCCTACAACAGAATAATATAATAAACTTCCCAGGTTGGAGGTGTAAAGGAATCGAATATTTGGAACATATATATGAGGAAGTAGACTATATCCCATTTAACAGATTAATAACACAATATGGGATTGATAAGAATAAATTTTAGAATATCAACAAATTAAATTTATAACAAAAAATTAATTTTACCTTAATAACACTAGAATTGAAATACCAACAAGTGTATTAGAATTCCTAAATCCTAACCCTCCCAAATTACTATCTAAGGTTTACCGGACACTCATTAAAATAGATGAATCAATATCCCTTCCCATTGTAAAATGGGAGACAAACTTGTCAGTCAACTTTGACCAAAACTTCTGGTCTCAGATATGTCTAAGAACTTTTAAGATGATTAAAAACTCCAATTTACAACTAATACAATACAAAATCCTTCATAGAGTACACTATACAGGTCAACGGATGTTCAAGATGGGTTTCGCATCATCTAATATTTGCTCACAGTGTACAGACAATACTCCTGATAATTACATCCACGCATTTTGGTTTTGTCCACCTGTTCAGAGGTTTTGGTGCCGGATATGTGAAGACTTATCAAAGTGTCTGAGATGTAATATTCCACTCTCTCTGTCAGTTTGCTTATTGGGCCACTTAGATGATGTCACCTTGGAGACAAAGTCAATTCACATGATTTTTACTGCTTTATGTATAGCAAAAAAAAAAAAAAAACTATACTCATGAATTGGAAAAATAAAAATACTCAGTGTTAAACAGTATAAAGACCTTTTGTTGGATTACATCAGTCTTGAGACAGCCTGTACCTCCACATCAGAACAATCTCTCTTGGCTTCATTGATTGGCTCCCACCCGTAGTGGAGGTGGGTAAACCCCTTTGATTTTGTCCCGTGGGGCATCGTTGTTGATGTTGGGGGGGGGGGGGTATCGGGGGGGGGGGCATGGGGGGGTCGTGGGCCTGGGGCAGTGGCGCTCAACTGGGGAGGTGGCTTTGGTGGTTCTGGGCGTAGACATCTGCTGGCTGCATGCAGGCTTCTGGGCAGTCTGTACCGGCGGGCGCAGGTTACTGGCCTGGTGGCCTGGCTGCTCCTGGATGGGTTTGGGGTGGGCACGGGTTCGGGGTTCTGTGGGAGTGTCGCTTCCGGGCTGGGGTCCGGCTTGACCAGGGGGTCTCGGGTCTTGGCGGGTATGTTGTCGGGGTCTTGGGCTGGTGCATGCGCTGGTGCCCGGCCCTGGCCTGGGGGCCCTTGGTGTGCTGGTGGGCTTTGGGGCCTCTGCCATGGGGGAGGGGACGGGTGGAGGGGGGCATGGGAGGGGACGGGTGGATTCAATCTGGGTGTCTTCCTGCCTGGCTGTGGCTGCGGTCTGGTGCTTGGCTAGGGGTCTAGTCTGTGAGGGGCTGTGGGTCGGGGGCTTTTGCTCAGGTGGCTCTGCACTGCTGGCCCGCGGGAGTCTGGGCGTGTTAGGCATGTGCCCTCCCTTGCGTGGGGTACTCTCATTGTGGGTGTTGCTGTGGTGGACTGGTCGGTCCTTTTGTGGGGGTGGGGGTGCGCTCTCGATCATCGTGGTGTGCTATCTGCGGCTGTTCGGGCACTCCTGGCTGATGCTGGCTGGTCGGCCCTATGTAACATTCGCGGTGGTGGTGGTGGGGGGGTGCTGTGTGTGTGTGGGGGTGCATGGGTGGCATGCTGGGGCCTCTCCGGGTCTGTGGTGTGGGGCTGTAGGGAAGCATTGGTGTGCTGGGCCGGCCTTCCTTGGCTGTTGTTCCCTGCTGCTCTGGCCCCCGGCCTGGGGACGGCTTGCGGTCACTGTGGGGTTGGTAGGGCACATGGACGGCCCGACTGAGGCGCCGATGGGCTGTCTCTGTGGGGACTCGTCGCTGCAGCCTCTTGGGGTTTCTGCATTGTGGTGGCTGGGGATCGCAAGGGCTTCCCTTTGCTTCTCACTCTGGGGGGTGCGGGTGTCCCTGTTGGGGGACTCCTGGAGTTCATGGATTGGGGACCGCTGTGTGTCTGTGGTTCCGGTCTTCCCTGTGTTACCATCATGTCCTGTGGGGATGGGTCTGTGGGTCCCCACATCCACTATTGAACATTTTTATGGAGAAACCTTATAGTGATAAGCATGCTCACACAGGTGTTTAGATTCAGGTTTTTATCAGATACACACTCAGTTGGGTTGTGGTGGCCACTAAATATATCTTGTATTACCATGTACTGTATAAAATACTTTCTAATTATGTTACAAGTATCGTTATACAGGTACATGTTTCTTGAAATTGAGAACACAAGAGGCTGAAGATAAATATAAGAAGTATAAAAATTAATTAGTAGCGATTATAAGGAAACACAAAAAGGAATATTATAGTGATTTATTAAATAAAAGTAATGGTGATATGAAAGCTACATGGTGAGTAATAAATAGTGTTCTGAAAAGTCATAAAGCAAAAACAGGTATTTCACAATATTTTTTGAAGGATGACAATGAAATCCATGAGGAAAATGAAATTGTAAATGGATTTACTCATCATTTTGTGAACATTGGATCAAGCCTTGCAGCTAAAATACCAAAAGTAGACAATAATGTGAACCATTCAGTTATAGGTTGTGACAACAGTATTTTTCTTAATGGAACTGACAAAGAAGAAATAATGAAAGTAGTAAAAAAAATCTTACAGATAAGAGATCAAAAGACTGGGTGGACATGGATATGATGTTTGTAAAGGACATAATGAGTCATGTTATTGAGCCGTTTACATATATATGTAATTTATCATTTTCAAAAGGAATATTTCCAGACAATATGAAAGTAGCTAAGGTAGTTCCTCTCTTTAAAAATGGTGATAAATGTGTGTTCAATAATTATAGACCACAGTATTACCACAGTTCTCAAAAATTCTAGAAAAACTGTTTGTGACCAGATTGGATAAATTTATTACTAAACAAAACATTCTAAGTAGTAGTCAGTATGGGTTTAGAGCAAAAAACTACATCAATGGCTCTCATGGAATTAATAGAACAAATAACTACTGCTGTCGATCAAAAACAGTATTGTGTTAGTATTTTTGTTGATTTAAAAAAAGCATTCGATACTACTGACCACACTATTCTCCTTGAAAAATTAAATAAATATGGTATAAGAGGACCAGCATTACACTGGGTATCTAGCTATTTGAAAGATAGGAAACAGTTTGTACAAATAAATGGTGTAAGATCTGACCTGTGCAATATCACTTGTGGAGTTCCTCAAGGCTCTGTACTTGGACCAAAGTTATTTATTTTATATGTGAATGACTTAGTGAATGTATCAGGACTCCTCAAATGTGTCCTTTTTGCAGATGACACCACATTTTTTGGTTTGGGTAAAGATGTAAAACGGATGTTGGAATTGATGAAGACAGAATTTGATAAAATACAAACTTGGTTTAAAATTAATAAATTATCATTAAATTTAGATAAAACTAAATACATGATATTTAGTAACAAAAAGAGAACTGTTGACGATCCAATTAAAATTGAGGGTGTTGAGATTTGTAGAGTTAATGAGATGAAATGTTTGGGTGTAATCATTGATGAACAGCTAACATGGAAAAATCACATAAATTCTGTAAAAACAAAAATAGCTAGATCTATTGCAGTACTATACAAAGTCAGGGAATTATTAAACGATAAAGCTCTGTACATGTTGTATAACACAATCATTGTTCCACATTTAATCTATTGCATTGATGTTTGGGGAAAAGCGTGTAAAACATTTACAAAGCCTATTTTTATTTTACAGAAAAGAGCTGTAAGAATTATCACCAGAAAGCATTACTGTCACCCATCAAGCACATTATTTTATCAACTAAAGTTATTGAAATTCCACGATTTGGTAGATTACAGTATTTTATCAGTTATGTATAGGGCTCAAAATAACACATTACCATTAAATATCCAAAGAAATTTTGTTAAAAGACAAAGTTGTTATAATCTTAAGGGGGTAGAGATATTTGTCAAACCAAAATTCAGAACTAGTCTGAAAGGATGGTCTACCTCAATCCAAGGAATTGGATTGTGGAATGGTCTAGAGAGTGATGTTAACAATGCCAAGTCTATGTGTACATTTAAGAAAAGATCAAAGCTGGATTGTTAAAAAAGTATATATGAAGTAGCTTAGTGTGTGTTTTGTATTAGAATTAGAAAAATTAGAAAGAGTTATTCATTTTGTTCTCCATCCATCCATCCATCCATTGTCTTTACCCGCTTATTCCATTTTGGGTCACGGGGGTCGCCGGTACCCATGTCCAGCAATCACTGTGCGAGGGGCGGGGTACACCCTGGACGGGTCGCAAGTCCATCACAGGGCCACATAGAGACAAACGAGACAAACAACCATTCACTCTCTCACTCACACCTAGGGACAATTTAGAGTTACCAATCAGCCTAACATGCATGTTTTTGGTCTGTGGGAGGAAACCGGAGTACCCGGAGAAAACCTACGCATGCACGGAGAGAACATGCAAAAAGGCCCCTGGACCGGGGTTTGAACCAAGGACCTGCTCGCTGAGAGGCAGCAGCTCTACCAGTTGCGCCACCGTGCTGCCTCATTTTGTTCTGTTACTTGAAAATTATTATGATTGAAATAATTGTTTGAAAAAAGGGAAAGCTATAATAAGATTTTTTCTTCTTTCTGCTGCCTTTCATTTTAAAACTTTTGTATCTTTCTTTATATTGTTATGGAATTGTTTTGTACCTTTTTAAAATGAATAAACTTTATACTATACCATACCAAAATGGCTGACTTCCTGTTGGGTTTAGGGCATACTTCCAACAGACTTTTTTTTCTTGATTTAGGGAGTTTTACCTATGTACCAAATTTCAGCTCTGTATGACATACCAGTTGTCCTATCTCACGTTAAGGGGCGCTGTGGAGCAGTTTGGCCACGCCCACTTTTGGTTTAATTAAAAAACAAAAATTTTACATGGGGGAAAATTATAGGTAAAGTTTGGTGAGTTTTCAAATATGTTAACCACTCCAAATTAGCGCCTCTTGTCGGAGAATAATAATAAATGCAAGCAGCATTGAAGGCCCTCGCAGCAAATCGCCGCTCTGACCTTATGGTGACCACGGGAGTTCCAGCGACTCCACCCAGTCGCCATCGTGACCGCACTCGCGTCGGTCCTGCACCCGTTTGCCAGGGTACGCATTCGCCGAACCTTTGACATCACCCGCGACCGCGGGAGCTCCAGCAACGCCTCCAAGTTGCCATCGTGAACGCTCTCATGCCATTCCCACACGCGTCCACCAGGGTGCGCATATGCCAAAACTTTGCAATCACCTCCCGCCCATATCAGTATGAGTCCGGATTCAAGCCTTACAAGTTTGGCAAAAATCTGACCTTCCAGACGGGAGTTATTGTCACTTCCTGTTTTGTCACAATTGTAAAGGACTTCCTTTAGGCTTTTCAACATGTCATATGTTGTAATCCACAGTTAGCAAAAACGGTTTCAGTCTTAAATCTTACACAGAGCCAAGCAGGAAGAGTCATCCAATAATCATCAGTTTTTCTCTGAGTGGGCCTAGCTTTTTTCTTTTTTTTTTCCCTTGCCCTGTCCGGCATTGTGACACTAAGAATTATTGTCTGAGTGTCAAAGTGATGCCCAACAGATTTACTTTCACAAGCAGAGCATTACGGCTGGCCTTAATGTTCCATTTGATATGAAAATTTAATTTTATTAGAATTTGCTATGGGCTTGTTTCAGATGTAATGGACATGGGGATGAAAAACAAAGAAGATAACAAAGCATAAAAGTGAGAGAAGGGTTAAAAGGTAAAGAAAGAGATAGGAATAGAGGAGAGAGAGAGGTATAAAGAGAACACAAATCAACATAATTGAAGTCTGCCTCTAGACCTGCGGAAAAAAAAGACAAGACAAAACCGAGAAACAACAACAACAAACAACATATACAGGTCCTTCTCAAAAAAGTAGCATATTGTGATAAAGGTCATTATTTTCCATAATGTAATGATAAAAATGAAACTTTCATATATTTCAGATTCATTGCACACCAACTGAAATATTTCAGGTCTTTAATTGTTTTAATACTGATGATTATGGCATACAGCTCGTGAAAACCCAAAATGCCTGTCTCAAAAAATTAGCATATCATGAAAAGGTTCTCTAAACAAGCTATTAACCTAACCATCTGAATCAACGACGTAACTCTAAACACCTGCAAAAGATTCCTGAGGCTTTTAAAAACTCCCAGCCTTGTTCATTATTCAAAACCGCAATCATGGGTAAGACTGCCGACCTGACTGTTGTCCAGAAGGCCATCATTGACACCCTCAAGCAAGAGGGTAAGACACAGAAAGAAATTGCTGAATGAATAGGCTGTTCCCAGAGTGCTGTATCAAGGCACCTCAGTGGGAAGTCTGTGGGAAGGGAAAAGTGTGGCAGAAAACGCTGCACAACGAGAAGAGGTGACCGGACCCTGAGGAGGATTATGGAGAAGGGCTGATTCCAGACCTTGGGGGACCTGCGGAAGCAGTGGACTGAGTCTGGAGTAGAAACATCCAGAGCCACCGTGCACAGGTGTGTGCAGGAAATGGGCTACAGGTGCCGCATTCCCCAGGTCAAGCCAATCTTGAACAAGAGACTGCGTCAGAAGCATCTCGCCTGGGACTGCTGCTGAGTGGTCCAAAGTTATGTTCTCTGATTACAGTAAATTTTGCATTTCCTTTGGAAATCATGGTCCCAGAGTCTGGAGGAAGAGAGAAGACACAGAATTCACATTGCTTGAGGTCCAGTGTCAAGTTTCCACAGTCACTGGGGTGCCATGTCATCTGTTGGTGTTGGTCCACTGTGTTTTATCAAGCGCAGGGTCAATGCAGCTAGCTATCAGGAGATTTTGGAACACTTCATGCTTCCATCTGCTGAAAAGCTTTATGGAGATGAAGATTTCATTTTTCAGCATGACCTGGCACCTGCTCACAGTGCCAAAACCACTGGTAAATGGTTTACTGACCATGGTATTACTGTGCTCAATTGGCCTGCCAACTCTCCTGACCTGAACCCCATAGAGAACCTGTGGGATATTGTGAAGAGAAAGTTGAGAGACGCAAGACCCAACACTCTGGATGAGCTTAAGGCCGCTATCGAAGCATCCTGGGCCTCCATAACACCTCAGCAGTGCCACAGGCTGATTGCCTCCATGCCACGCCGCACTGAAGCAGTCATTCATGCAAAAGGATTCCCGACCAAGTATTGAGTGCATAACTGAACATGATTATTTGAAGGTTGGCGTTTTTTGTATTAAAAACACTTGTCTTTCATTGGTGGGATGAAATATCCTAATTTTTTGGGACAGGCATTTTGGGTTTTCATGAGCTGTATGCCATAATCATCAGTATTAAAACAATTAAAGACCTGAAATATTTCAGTTGGTGTGCAATGAATCTGAAATATATGAAAGTTTCATTTTTATCATTACATTATGGAAAATAATGACCTTTATCACAATATGCTACTTTTTTGAGAAGGACCTGCATACGAATAATTATTTTTTTTACAAGCATTTCTCAACCCACTAGTCATCCATGGTTGATCAACAACATTTCTCTTTGTATAATTATTTTGCACACAATTCTTTTCATACAGAGCTCCCAAAATATTCATAAACTCATCATATGATCTGTTCACATCATCAACATACACGTCTTTCCAGATTTGTCTATGTAAATCATCTTTTAATTTGTCCATTGCTTTTTTGATGTGTTTATTGTTTTTTTCTTAATTGTAATTTCTTTTGTAATGCTTTGATCATTTTTATAAATCGTGAAAACTGGTAAATGATCACTCAAATCACTCATTAAAATACCTCCCATCACATCCCCATTTGTTACATTTGTGAAAATATGATCGATTATTGTAGCACTATGAGTTGTAATTCTTGTTGGTTTTGATATTAACTGATAAAGATTTAAACTATACAATGAATTTGTAAATGTACTGATGTTATTTGAATCTGTTTTATTTCCCAGGTCAATATTAAAGTCTCCACACAAAAAAATGCTTTTATTAAAACTCTTGTCCAATAGTTGTACAATTTTATCAGTGACTATTTCTATATTTGATCCTGGAGATCGATATACACAACTTATTAATATGTTTTTATCATTCTTGTTTATTATTTCTATTGTTATTATTTCCATGATATTATCAACAATTATTGACATTTCATTAATTAACTTACGTTTTATTTCATTTTTAACAAATAGAGCCACTCCACCACCCCTTTTGTTGCTTCTGTTCACATGATTATTATTATTATTATTATTTTCATTTAGCCTTTATTTATACAGGTAGTCTCATTGAGCCACGAGAACTCATTTTCAAGAGAGACCTGTTTAGGGAGCACATGGTGGGGTTAAGGGCCTTGCTCATGGGCCCAGAGTGGGGCGAATGAGGGTGGGGGCAAGTGTGGGTGTTTCACCTACCCCACCCACAATTTTTTCACATAATATAATTCATACCCTTCCATGTGAACATTATTTGTGTTTTCATTGTTGAGCCATGTCTCTGACAGTGCTATTATTGTAAAAGTTCTGTTTAGCTATTTTAAATAATCTGTTATTTTGGATATATTTGCATTTAAATATTTATATTTGCATTTTGGGTCAAAGGGTCATTTTTCGGCAATTTTCACTTTTCAGGCATGGCAAATTTGAACAAACTCCTCTTAGGGATTTTGCTCAATCGGTTTCAAACTTGGCCATTTTGGTCAAAAGACATGGGGGACAAAAAGTTATCAAAATGGTGCAAACCGAAGCATGCTGAAAGGGCGGGGCCAGGCCTAAAATTCGAGCTACACGCCATAAATTTCCAAACACTATAACTTTCACATTGAAAGATTGAATTGCACCAAACTTGGCATGAGTCATCCCTGTTGGATGCCCAAAGATACTCTGTTGTCATATTCTGATGTCATCAAAGCCCCGCCCCCTCAAATAGGAAGTCACTTTTTTTTACTTGGAATGCTCTTTCTCTGACAAGCTTGACCTAATTGGAATGATCCTGTATTAGAAGACATTTAACAAGTTGGTCTGACTTGCTTTAAAGTGCAAACCATTTTTGTTGGACGATGTGGGCGTGGTGGCATGGCGAATTCAGAAGTGACGCCGTTGCAATACGTTTGGCTCTAAATTACACAGATTTGAGCCGAGGTACACCAAAATTACTATGATCGATCATTATCCACCCCTTGACCGGGAATCTATGATAAGTAACCAAAAGCCTCCATAGCGCCCCCTACAATATTTTAAAACCTCAGCCCCAAGCCAATTTATGACTGATAATTATGAAACTCCGTGTAAATCTGTATCTTATCAGGCCCTATGAAAAAGTGTCTTGTTGCCCTTGTCTAAACTCAACAGGAAGTCGACCATTTTGGGTCAAAGGGTCTTTTCTTTACAACATTTTTCAGTCAGGTCACCTGGACAGTTTCTTTTTTTGTGCTGAAACGTTTCGCCTTCGATCCGGAAGGCTTCATCAGTCAAGGAAACACACAACAAAACTGATTCTTCCTCTAAAAAAGTTAAATCTGGTCCTCTGGACATTCAAAAAAACAAAACAAAGCAAATCAACAAAAAAAATGTAGAAATGTTTCGTCTCTCATCCGAGAGACTTCTTCAGTCTGAGCTGCTGTATTCAGCTCAGTCTCTTAAATAGCACCGTCTCAGGGTGGATCAACCAGCTTTGCTGCTGACAACCAAAACCAGCTGATCACATGCTCAAGAAGGACCATCAGCATAACAATGGATCATTAGCACACTGATGGCTGTTTACTGTTCACAGAGGGCTGAGTGATACTAGCAATCACAGCATTGTAAGAGGGGGACAGTTGAACCCGGAGGCCTCCACCCCTGTTTAATGATGGACGGTTTCTTTTCACAAAGATGGCCTCCTTTACTCCTCTCTCAAACCATCGTTCCTCTCTGTCCAGGATGTGAACATCTTCATCCCTGAAAGAGTGACCGCTGGCC
>NW_023618631.1:44161-46154 GCF_014905685.2 Nematolebias whitei
CATGAAAAGCTCTTTGTGTTTGACCACCTTTTTGTTGCTTGTGAGAAAACCGTTCTGTTTCCACAGAGCGAGATGACACAAGAAACTAAGTCGAGCATAGTTAGAGTCAGTGCAGATGACTAGCGTCTGGATGAAGCGTTCCACCGCAATCCGTAGGGCTATTAGGATTGCAGCTATCTCAGCGTACTGAGAAGACTGAGAGCCTAATTTATAGCCAAATGTGACCTGTTCTTGGTCCTGGAGGAGTACTCCTCCAACACCTGCTTTGCAGATTGTCTCGTGGTGGAATGAGCATCCATCCACGTACATTGTCGCCATATCTTTACAGATATTGCTATCAAAGAAGTGGTGATTTGGGTCCTCAGCAGCTGAGGGTTTACTCACAACCGACTGTTGGGCGGCTGGTACATCCTGTGTACATGCTTGGCAGATTGCCAAATCAGTGCCCAAGTGTGACTTCTTATTTTGACCGTAGCGGATGTCTAGGTTAAAACTTTGAAGTGCCATAAGCCATGTGGCTACACGTGAGTTTGTCACCACACCATCTCTGGTGCGTTGGCTGTTTAGAAACGTTACTGGCTGGTGTTGTGTCTCAACAATAATCCTCTGTCCACCAATATAGCAGGAGAAATGTTTCACTGCCCACACAGTTGTCAATAGAGCCTTCTCACAGTCTGAATACCTTAATTCAGGGCCTGCCATTGTTTTGCTGGCGTAGGCCACAACACGCTTGTCTTTGTCGTGTATTTGGTACAGACCTGCACTCATGCAGTGAGTTGAGAAGCCCACTTCCAAGTAGAACTCTTTGTTGTAGTCTGGGTAGACTAGACATGGGGCTAACTTGAGCCTGTCTTTAAGAGCGTTCATTGCCTGCTGCTGTGTATCAGTCCAGACAAAAGGAATGTCTTTCTTTAAGAGTTCAGTCAGTGGTTTTGCGAGATCCGCATAATGCTCTATGAACTGGCGTGAGTAATTACACACTCCCAGAAAACTCTGTAGTTCTTTGAGATTGGTTGGGACTTTGAGGTTGTCTAGGCCTTGGGTGCGAGTCAATTGTGGTTGTACTCCATCTGGACCTACTAGGAGGCCAACGTAGTCCACCTTGGTTCTGCACCACTGGCATTTTGACAGTGAGATTTTAGCACCAGCAGTTGTTAGCTGATTTAGGACTTGGTCGATCTCAGCCAAATGAGAGTCCAGTGTTGGCTGCCTCAAAAGGATGTCGTCCACGTAGATCAGTGTCCCACGCTTGTGGGCGTCTGGACATGCTTTGTTCAAAAAGATGTTGAACTCTGCAGGTGAGTTAGCGTAGCCAAAGGGACACCTGGTAAAGGTGTATTGTCGGCTGCCAAAAGTGAAAGCTAGTTTGTGTTGGTCTTCGGCGCGCACAGGGATGGTCCCCTGCTCGTTCACCATATTGCGTATTTGCCGAAACTTCAACCCCACCCGCGACTGCGGGAGCTCCAGCAACGCCTCCCAGTCACCTTAGCGAATGCTGTCATGCGATTCCCACACGCATCCACCAGGGTGCGCATATGTCGAATCTTTACATTACAATACCAGTGTGTGTAGAATCATTAACTGATTAAGCAAAATAAATCTGGTACAGATTGAATGCTGTATAACTAAGATATATCTGTTAGAATAATGTAGGGGGACAAACAGGACTCCAGTCAGCCAACAGGTGAAAAGGAGGAACCCAGACCCAGACCAGTGGTCATTCCATATGTTGAGGGAGTATCAGAGAAACTGAGACGTTTATTTTCTAAACATAACGTCCCAGTGGCTTTTAAACCCCAAAATACATTACGGCAAAGACTGGTTCATCCCAAAGATCCAGTCCCCTGGCACAAACAGAGCAATGTTGTGTATGCTGTTCAGTGTCAGGAGGGCTGTGATCAGTCTTACATCGGGGAAACAAAACAGCCACTGGCCAAAAGGATGGCCCAGCACAGAAGATCAACATCATCAGGCCAGGACTCTGCGGTCTACA
>NW_023618631.1:46254-47669 GCF_014905685.2 Nematolebias whitei
GTAAACTGATGCCCAGATGGACTGGACCCCATCTGATAACAGACAAGTCTCCAGTTGTCTATCAGATAAAAATCAGTAAAGGCCAAAAAGAGCCAATTGTTAAATGGGTACATCGTAACCAGGTTAAACCACACAAGGTGTGCAAAGAAACCAGTCAAACGGGACAGCGTGACTGAATCTGACAACCAGGGTGCGGTGAAGCAGTGAAACAATGTTTCTAGTTGCTTAGTCACTACTCTTGTCAATGTTGAAATGTTGTTTAATTGGTTTTGGTATTGTTTCTGAAGCAAGAATGAATTTTGTGTGTAGTTAAGTTAGAGACTAAGAGGCCTTTAACTATGCCAACATGCAGTTCATTTGTTAACATGTAATCTTTGCGGAGTCAATGTAGATTAATGCTACCTTAAGTACCATAATCTACATTGGTCTCACAACGCTTAAGCCGAACCTACTCGAACAATTCTATTCGGGGGGATAGCTAATTCTTTTTGATGAGTCTCGCCATAGACTCCAAAAACATTTATGGGGAAACCAAACACCCAATCTCAAGTCGTTCGTCTAAAAGACAACAGACAATTGAACCAAACTATATTTTGCCATGTAAAGCTAACTTAAACCAAGTTAGGAATGGAAAAATAGTTTGGAAAACCCTTCTATAGGTATAAACCCCTATAGTTACCCTTTTCAGCATGTTCCACCCTTAACTGGTAGCTGTTCCCAATCATAATAGCTTACACACCAGGTGCATATAGGTTAAGGCCTTATGTAAAATCCCCTTCATAAGCCCACCTTAAACCACATAATTGCATGACACATTGAACCAGAACGGCACAGACTGGACGTCGCCCAGAGACGACCTTCGCTGGAGGAGACCTGCAATCCTGACGTTGGTCTCCAATCTTCATCCAATGGCCGCATCTTCAGTTCAATCCAAGGGAACCCCTCTGTATGCTGATCAATCAACACCTCCATTTGTTGTAGATTTACCGTTGTGGATTATATGACTTTTTCAATGGATTACAGACTCTGTTTCCAAGGGGTTAAAGCATTGCTACAATGGAATTACCAACAACATTATGGAATTACCATCAACACAATGGAATTACCAAAAACATTGTGGGATTACATCCTTTGACTTTTGTTTTCCTTGCTGGATTATATCAAGCTCAAGGACATTCGTAGGCGTAAGTTCATGTTGGAATTCATCCCCGTGGACAGGCGATGATTTCCAAAGGGGGGACTGTAGTGAACTAAGCCTCAGGTCAAATCCTGACCTTGAGGGCCTTCCTGGGACAAGAACTGTATTTCATTGATTTGAGTCCAGAAACACAAATCAAGTCCATCCAGAGACTTTCTAAGTGTGTCCTACACTGATCAATTGAAAGAACACTCTCTTTTTTATTATCATTACTATT
>NW_023618631.1:47769-49769 GCF_014905685.2 Nematolebias whitei
CACTGATCAATTGAAAGAACACTCTCTTTTTTATTATCATTACTATTTTACAAATGTCTTGATAATCAAAGTGTGTTTAGTTCAAACCATTTTAAATGTTGAAGTGAACTACTCATTTTAAATCAACTGTGAAACAAGTATAAATGATTTTCAATCCTCATTCAAAGTAGAAATCTAGTTAATGTCTGTTATAGAGTAATTATTAATTTTCTTGATCTTCTGTCTGAAATGAGCAAGTGTAAGTCGGTCAAAAGTCAAGTTTCGGTCAACTACATGTTTACTGGAAAGAAATGTCATGTTTAACTTTTTCAGACAGATAGAAGTAGAACTGACTCCACAAAGTCTCGGGTTCTTCAAAACATCTTCTGTCTGTTCTTAAACAATCTAATCTTTTTCCCTTGACTTTTAATAACCTCTTACATCACTAAAACACACCCCTGATTAGCTCTTTCAGCCAATCAGGACTTCCCAAATGAACCGGAAACAGAACTCTTTAAATGTCGACACTTCCAAGTTCCAACCAGTGCGGTGGGAGAGCAGTTCAGTTCGGAGAGCAGAACCGAACAGAAAAGTTGCTGGAGAGAACAGGAGGTTCCAGACATGATCCGAAGTTCTTCCGAGTCTTTTGGGAATTATGGAATCTTCCACATCTGAGTGAAGCCTCTGACGGACTTACTCCTCATGTGAGTCCACCCGTGAGGTGAACGTGTGTCAAACGAAGTTCCGTCACTACTTTGGACGATTCACAGCTGTTCCTACAGAGACGCTGGAAAGGTGGCGTTAAATGGAACTCCGTACCAGTGGAAACATCTTCTACAGGTAAAGAGTCGATTTCCACTACCTAAATGTACCGAGGGGAAGCTGGGATCGAATGGAGAGTGCCGTTCTGTAAATTAATGTAAATGTTTGATGTTAAACTTTGATTCTGTTAATAAATGACCGCATTCATTTGATGGGTCAAAGAAAATTAACATCTCACGTCACATTTAATCGTTCAAAGCACGATAGAACTCAGTCCAGAAAAATGAAAGAATCCGTTTAATTTATGGATAATATCTCACAGATATATGTTCCTTTACACAGGTCATCTGGACAGTTTTTTGTCTTTTTCTGAAATGTTTCACCTTCTATCCGGAAGGCTTCATCAGTCAAGAAAACACACGACACAAAACTGATTCTTCCCCCAAACAGATTACTGTAAAGTGGAACAAACCAGTTATGTTGGTGCTAAAATGATGTCTTTCTCATGCCCCCTCCTCTGATGCCAGCCCTCTTCCATGTTGACAGTCATGTCAAACGGGTTCAATATCAAAAAGAGTCATGCTCAATAATCCAGGAAAAAAATCCATAAATTTTTAGTCAATCAATCAATCAACCTTTATTTATACAGGTAAATCCCATTGAGCCTCGAGGACTCATTTACAAGAGAGACCTGATTTCAACAAAGAAAGATGACAACAATGGACAACACCAACAACAATAAGCAGTTATAAAAACTCATACTACAGTTTTTTTTTTTTTTTTTTTAACAAATAGGATGGCTAAAAGGAAAAAGGTAACAAAACAAAAAAACAGCTAGATTCCAAGACAAATGTAGAAAACTAAAAACAGGAACATGTCTGCATTGGACCCTGCCAGGAGTCCAACAGATTCTTAAAGCCACTTAGAGAGGTCAAGGTCGAGAGCTTCAAATCTTTTTGTAAGATATTCCAGGAAACAGGAGCGGAGTAGGAGAAGGCCCTTTTGCCTAGTTCAGTCCTCACTGAGGGAACACTGCAGGTAATAATGTCCTGAGAGCGCACTCCGTAGCTGCACTCACGCAGAGACATGTAGGAGGAGATGTATGAAGGCAGCAGACCAAGAAGTGATTTAAAGATGAAAATGTACCAGTGAGAGAGTCTGCGTGAAGTTAATGATGTCCAGTTAACCAGTGAATACAGGGTGCAGTGGTGGGTACGATAATCACAGCCAGTTATGAATCTTAGTGCACCATGATAGAC
>NW_023618632.1:0-1036 GCF_014905685.2 Nematolebias whitei
ATGATTCCTTGTGCGATGTCGAATGTTTCATGGTGATATTGTGGGTGGCATTGTGCTGTGCATGTTGTTTTGTCATGGTGGTCTCTCGTCTTATCTTCTTCTCTTTTATTATTTATTTATTCTTCTTTCTTCTCTTTCTTAAAAAAAAAAAAAAATTGAGCGATGATGATAAGTTCATTGAAACACTTCACAATGTTTCTACACTTAAACTGAGCTCACAAAAAAAAATGCACAGTTTCACTGTTACAGATGTAACGAAGCAATTTTAACAGTGGCCTGAGCCAGTGCCCAGTTTCAAAACAGCAGTTTATCCATTCAACACGACTCGTTCAAACGAATCAGAACCGAGTCCGACAGCCGAAACGGGTCAGAACCCCCGTTCCTCTCTGCGACAGTTTAACAGAATAAAGCGTTTTACCACAAACCCAGCTTCAGTTACACAACAGATGTACAAATTTCAGCTTTTAAAATGAACACATTGACTTAACGTCAGCTCTCTTAACACCACAACTGAAACATATCACTGTATTTTCTCTGAACACCACAGCTGCAAAACGCTGCGTTTCACTGTCGAACAGAAATCTGCACTTTTAAGCTAATTTCAGTTAAGATCAGATATGCCAACATGATAAATTCAATTGTTACATGAATAACAGTCCATTCATGAAACCGTACGAGGCCACCAGTATGTAATGAACTATATACCTGTCAGATATTATTCATAATTTAAACGGATTCTTTCATTTTTCCGTTAATTCTAAATTCCGGGCGGTCTGGGACCGCGCTTTAGGGTTTTAAACATTGTTTGTGCCGTGCTGTTCAAGTTTTCTGTGTGTCAGAGAAAGTCTGCTTAGAGCCGTGTGTGTGCGTGTGTGTGTGTGTGTGTGGTAAAGCACTCGTGTGGGGGGAAGGGAGCGTTTCTTTGTTCCAAACACATGGAGTGGACTAGGCCTGATGTCAAAACTGACCATATGGGACTGAAACTGTCATTTCATTGATTTGAATCCAGAAATACAGGTTAACCCATCCTGAGACT
>NW_023618632.1:1046-1893 GCF_014905685.2 Nematolebias whitei
TTCTTGAATTAATCAAGTGGAAAAAGACAATTCTCTATGATCATTACTATTTTACAAATGTTTTGATAATCAAATTGTGTTAGTTCAAACAATGTCTACATGTTGAAGTGAACTAATCATTTTTATTTACTTAAACAGTAGTAATGATTCTTAATCCTCAATTCAAAATGAAATCAAGTTAGAGTACGTTACAGAGTAATGATTCAATTTCTTGATCGTCTGCTTTGAAGTGAGCAAATTTGTAAGTGTGTCAAAGTTCGAGGTTCGGTCAACTAAAAGTTTACTGAAAAGAAATGTCATGTTTAACTTTACAGCGAGATACTAGGAGTAGAGACGCCACTAAGTCTGGTTTTCTTCAACAATCTTTCTGTCTGTTCTTAAACAATCCTTGACTTTCCATAACACCTTACATCACAAACCACACCTCTGTTGGGGTCCATCGACCAATCAGAGGCTCTCAAACGAACCGGAAGTAGAGCCCATTAAAATGTCGGCACTTCCTAGTTCAAGCAGAGAGTTTTGGAGCAGAGTTTTTGGAGTTCATCTCTCTGTAGAGAGTTTGGGAGTTCCTCTCTCTGAAGAGAGAGTTTGGGAGTTCCAGAATGCAAACGCTGGCATTCAGGATGCTGCTGAATTAGAACACCAAGCTGAACCAGAGACGATTTTGGGAATTATAACTTCTGTTTGGATAACCTCACACGACTCTCGAGGTCTTTAGCTGTTCTCATGGAGACGCTGAACAGTGGCTGGAAGTGGGACTTCACGCCGGAACTGATCTATCTTCAGAAAAGGTAAAAGTCGACCTTCACCAAAAGTGTACTGTTGGGACAAGCTGATTTCCAAAAGA
>NW_023618632.1:1993-9220 GCF_014905685.2 Nematolebias whitei
AAGATAAATAACGTCTCACGTTACATTTCTGTTAAATTCAATGCACGACATCATACAGTCCAGAAGAATGAATGAACCCGTTTAATGTATGCATATATCTCTCCATATGTCATACTACACACACGAGGAGGTGAAAGTTTACGCGTGTTTTGGTTTGTCTTCCTTTCTGCGTCAGAGGTGTCGGTGTGATCGGTGCTTCCGTATCCTGACCGGAAGGGGGCGCTGTTGTATGAGACAAGGACAAGTCTGGACTATGGGTTGTTTCATACCACAGACTTGTGTTTGTTTTATTACAGCTGCGGACAGAAGTGCATGAAAATAACATTTGAATGCCTGGGTGTGTGAATGTTGTTATCAGGTGTAGAACTCATAAATGTGGAACAGGTGAAGCCTGTGGAAAATCTACAGGATCAATATCAGAGGCAAATTGCACGAATTATGGGAAGTATCAAAACGAAAAAGAGGCAATTAGCTTAAGACCAGGGGGCCACTAGCTAAAACAAGCAGAAATAAGCTTTAAGTACCAAAATTAAGGGGGTAGAGCTTGGTTTTTCATGAATTAGGCTGTAAAAGTTGGATTAATTTAAAAAGAAAGGAGGAGTTAGCTGATATTGGCATGTAACAGCTAAATAGTATCTGATATGGGAGCAGAAATAGCTGAAAATCTTCCAAACATTTGCTGACAGCCGTCTGAGGCCAGACAGAAACGGGGATGAGAGCAGACACAAGGTTAAAAAACAATTTTCTGTATAATAGGAAGGAGGCAGTGACCTCTGGAACAGTTGGTAGCAGAGGATGGTTTGAATCTCGAGGCCAGAGGGGACATCATGTGTACGAGCTGTAATTAAACAGGAGATGGAGTCAGATTAGACGGTAGAGGGTTGGGATGTCAAAGCGACCGAGTGGAAGAGAAATAGTGTAGGGGTGGTCTTGGTGGTAGTGAACAAATTAGTTTAACTTTCTTCTTGGAATGGACAATAAACTCAGGTTTTAAACACAACTGAAAAACGACAGAATAAAAATAAGTAATAGACAGAATCCTTGACACTTGTAAAATAAAGAATTTTATTCTGGTCAAAGAAACTCTTACCGGACTCAAATTGAAATACTTAGGTCAAATAAATTAGGAAACTAAACTCAAATTAAAGTACTTGGATTAAATTAATCAGCCTTAACTAAACTCAAATTGAAGTACTTGGATTAAATTAATCAGCCTTAACTAAACTCAAATTGGAATACTTGGATTAAATTAATCAGTCTTAACTAAACTCAAATTGAAATACTTGGATTAAATTAATCAGTCTTACCTAAACTCAAATTGAAATACTTGGATTAAATTAGTCAGTCTTACCTAAACTCAAATTGAAATACTTGAGTTAGATTAATCAGTCCACATGAGTTTAGCACATATTGTAAATGTTTAGCGTATAGGAGCTGTTTCCTTCTAAGAGCTGCCAGAACTAGGTTATTTATGGGACAACAACAATTCTAGTGGGTAAATGCCAGGACTTTAACTTTATGACTTGAGACTTCACACAGGTCCTAGGAGTGCAAAAGGACGACAGAGATGTGTGCATGGTGAGTTTAAGAAGTGTACTTTGTGAACAAAGGTGCATGTACACGTTTTTGTGCAGTGACAATGGACTCTGTGATGTCTTGAAGGGTATACATAGTCTTAATTGATTTGTATTAAAAGTATTGTGTTTGTGATACAGTGAAACAGCATAGTTATGAGAGGAAATGATTTGCAGATTTGTTATATAACAATAAGTGATTACATATTATCATGCTGCCTAAATTTACAAGGTCTTAATGGATAATGTGGCCCTGAGAGTGGACTTCACTGTCAGGTGATGTGTCAAAACACATATTCTACAAGATGGAGGACATTGTTTGGAGGGGAATATTTTATGCAGTAGGCGTAAAGAATTGGCTTGTGCAGTGTTTAATGAAAGCTTTCACGCTTATGTAATTGAGCGGTTAAAACATCTATTGTACAATCCAGGACACCAGAATGACTCCGTGGGGGGTAAACGCTGCGGTTCCAGAGTAAAACTTGCTAACTAACGATTAATGTGGATAACAGATGAATGTTGAATCTGATTTTAATAATTGGATTGTTTATTTTTCCTTCTCTGCAGCCGGAGAGGACAGAACTGTGGATTGGGAAGATGAGTCTGGCTAGGCCCACAAAACACAGAAGTTAGCATTCAAATGCATACAGCATCCATCTGAGTTTTGATCAGGACTTTCTAGTGCCGGGGGCTGGATCGGATACAAATGGGTTCAGGTGGGCGCTGAAGTTGGGTCTGTGAAACTGACCAATGGGACGGTTCAAAGAAGTGTCAGTCAAGCATCACTGACACAACAATAAAGAACTTGTCAGCCAATTAAAGTGGCTTTTCGAAGATCTAACAGTCCAACAGCGAACTGAATTAACTGTCCAGAGGGGGTCCTGGAGTTTGTCCACAGCGAGAACATCCAGTCAAGTCTTGCTGTATGCTGAGAAATGAACTGCTGCACAAAGCTGAACTGGTCTCCAGACAGAGGGAGACGAAACTGAGGACTGAAGGGCTGAAGGAAGAGCTGGTGGTCGATCTGTCCAAGGTCACTAACATCAACTGCAGCCTGACGGAGGTGCCAACCCAACATTTGGTCTGTGATGGTCATCTAAGCGCTTTGGGGTCGTGATCAAAACTGCAGTTGGCTTTGATAATAAACTCACATACTCATTTTAAAACAGGTGACACAACATGACACAGGAGTACTGAGGTGGGAGTGCTAGATGATTCGCCCTGCTCCAATTGTTCTGAGATGAAAATTGTTTGATTACCTCTAGACTTAATCGGACGAGGTATAATGCTGCCCCCGGGCAAAATGTTGAATTTTAATTTTCCATTTATACAGGTCACAAAGTCTCATTCAAGGAGAGAAACCTGTACCTGAGACCTGATTTGGATGAAGTTCACTAATGTTTTCTAAAATAGTACTAAATGATTGTCTTTGCCTTGAATGGGCTCATTTGGTGGGTCTGGTTTGATATAAGGGATGAAATTTATTTAATGGTTAACTCTTTGCTAATTTATAGGAGAGCTTGGGTTGTATTTGGCTAATTGTTTGCAAAACCTGGGTTGAATAACGGTGGGAAAATTAAAACTATACCATGTTTTTAGTTCTAAAACTAATACTCAATCTGGGTGTTAGTGTATTGCAGACGGTAATACTTCAGATTTGAAACAGAAGACTGTTTCAAAAAGGGGGGAGGTGGAGGCTGCTCTTAGCAAGAAACAGTTCATACAATGATTAGATCATTACAAACTATACAAAAATAACTGCTTAAGGTTTTATATTTAAATGAACAGCAAATAACCATTAGTAGGTCTGAGGCGATTAATGGATGATATAGGATAATCACATTGACATTGGGAAATGAATAAATCAGAAACCTACATAACGACATTGCACTTGTGTATATATATAAGATTAACAAAAGTATATATTTTCTCTTTGTTGTAATGTGTACAGATTCCAGAAAGGGGGACGCCCCTAGCCTGAAGTGAATTTGAGCAAAGGTTAAAGGGAAATGGGTGATTCAGTATTTTTTAACACCACTGACTGGACTGACTGGACTGGACTTAAATAGTTTAATTGGGCTAATAAAAGGGTTCATGAACAAAGTATTTTAACCACATTTTTCCTCTTTCTTTTATTTTTTCCTCTCTTTTTCTTCCTTGCTTTTTCTTCCCTCTCTAGCACAGACAGGTACCAGGAGGGAAGATTAAATTCTTTTTTCTCCACAGTGTGGTATGTCAGTTGTTTTAAACTTGTAAGGGTATATTGTACTCTGATGTTGTGCGCAAGCGTTTAATGAAGTTACTTCCACAGGCTCCAGGAGGAGGGGGGCCGGCGTGTGGGATTGTTTATTGCAGGGTGGTGTTGTGCATTGTTGTTGTGTATGTTTAACTTTAATTGTAGGTAGACCGGTTGACGGCAAAGGCTTGGAAGGGTGAAAGACGGGACGAGAGTACACAGGTATCCATGGAGAAGTCCAGTATGTACCACATTTCAGTTTCAAGTGTATAGATGCATGTAAGGATAGCATTTTATTTTAGTTTTACAAATTCTGTTTTAGGATAACATTACAGTGTAAGAATACACCTATCAGTAGCAATAATAACCATCAGGGTGTCCAATAATTAAGAAACAGGTTTTATTCACTAAAGAAGTAACCACAGTCAGTTTTTTTTTCCAGGCCCACAAATGGGTCATGGATCCCACAGATAAAATAATCAAAGGCCATACAGGGTGTTTAACAATTCGCAAGCTTTGGTGTCCAGCTTTTCTCATCAGGAGGGAGAAACTCTGACCGAGGAGACAGACTCACATCGGACTGGGTCCTGCTGAAAAGAGGGACAGGACCCCACCAGGTGGTGGAGAGAACATCACACGCCATCGGTCTCCAGAAGGAGAGTAACACCTGTTATGACCACAACCAGTGCACCCCTGCAGAGGAGAGGAATCGATCGCTGGACCAGATGGAGGGTGATCTGAGGACAGCTCCCCACTACACCTGGAGGAGGTGACAGGACCTTCGTGGGAGCTCATTCTTTGCCCCTTTGTTCTGGTTGGAAAAAGGCAGTAGCAAACATCGGAGAAGGAGTCTCCACTCTGCCTAAGTCGGTCAGTCAGGTGGATCGGATAAGGACGAAGATTACCAGCCCTGACCGTGAAGAACAGAAGACGCGTCAAACTGATTTAGTTTTGTCCCAATGCACACACACGTCATTTAGAATGTTTAATCAGGCTGATAAAGGTACTGAGGACTTACTTTACATGAAGATATCTCCGCAGGCCGAATCCCGCCGAGCACCAAAGGACCCTTGTGGACGAACAAGGCCTCCCACCGCAAGCTCAAGAACCGAAGACCTGCTAGATAGGACTGTTTAAATTGAGGGTGTTGGCTTTTCCTGTTTAATATGAGTGTCTAGTCTTACCTTTCAGTCATTCTGAAAAACAACCAGAGAAGGGTCGTGGATTCAATTGGAAACTTAACTATTCAAATATTTTACTCCATTCAATTGGGCATTTAATTATTCTAAAATATCACGAGGTATTTTAAATGGTGGTTTAAAATAGGTCAATTTTGGTATTAAAGTAGAGTTTTACTTATTTATCTTTTACTAGGAGTGGTGTTGCCGCTTTTTGTATTTTTATAAAGGTTTATGTGTTTGGTACTTTTCACAGGTGTTGGATCAGGGGTCTGGTCCAGGACCCCTGGAGAGTGCAGTAAGTTTGGGTCACTTCCATATGGGCAACTCCATAAAAGGGGTGATCTCCCATGAATATGGGGAGATCAAAAGAGGGAATGTTGGATTTAATATTTATACCTTTTTATATTTCCTATCAAGCATTCAAATGTCATGTCATATAAAGTGTGTGCGTGTCTTTCTTCCAGGGTTGAACTATATTTATAGAAAATGTTTGCTAATTCTAACTAAGTGACCTTTAAATATAATCTCATATTAGCTAAGGATAATTTTACAAGTTCACATTTGATATATTACAAGCAATCAAATCAGGCCAGAGAGCAGACTGATTAACATAAATAAAGCTAGAACACATTTCTTTAACTTAGACAATATAGTTTTGACTAAGTAAAATCCAACTAAAACAAGTATAAAAATGATCCAAGTAAATACACACAAACATGAGTTAGATAATAATTAAGTTATTAAGTATTCCTAGAAATAAACAACTTTATTTCAAATCAGTTGGTATCACTAAGGTATAATCACGTTAAACAAACAGTGTTAACAGTTTAAACGCAGACAAGGAAACCAAGATGAATCTGCCTTAAAAACAGAATCACCAGGCCTTCAACAGATATTGAATTAACATACCCATGGGGTAGGTAATAATTAATAGTTATTAATTATTACGTATAAACAATTTTGACACAAATCATTTTAAATCCCTAAAGTATAATAGCAAGTTAAACTTTAAACAAAGCCGATTTCAGTGTACCAAGACTTCTTATCTGAAATATAGACGTTAACGTCCTTGAGGGGGCGGGCTAAGAGTCGTAACCATAGCAACAGAAGCTGAACCAATCAGAAAGCTAGCCTTCTCAAACGGTGATAAAAGGCCGGAAATGACACACGCCCACCGAGCATTTCCGGGAGGCGCTCCTCTAGACGGTTCGTCCTTTCATGCTCCAGATCATATGCATATATCTTATTAATGTAATTGTTTGTCTCAATATCTGTAACCCATGTTTTGTCAAATAAATCTTTTATACCAAGGGCGACGCCTCAGCCGTTTTGAACACGACGTGGTATTTTCAACCACAACATACAACAGTAAAGTTGGAGTTTAACCTGGGCAATTCTGACATTGTTTCATCCATATTTTGATGTTAACACGTGATGTAAACATTATTCAGCTTACAGGAATGACATTGTAGTAATTTATAAAAAATATAAGGTTAGTCTCATTAAAACACAATTAGTTCATCTGCAAGAGAGACCTGTTAATTAACCAAGTAACTAACGGATTAAATCACAATTCTCTCAGGAATTAACACAAATAACATTTCATGGGGTCTGACTGTTTGAAAAAACAAGTAATTTGATTGGTTGGTTGGTTCTCTCCACATATTGCACAACCACTGAACCAGTATTTTAGAACCAACATCTATAGTTCAAATTATGATCTAAGGTTTAATTAGTGTGTTTTTGAAGTATTCTTAAGAAACTAGGAGCAAATCATAGATTGGTAACTTGTTGAAAACTGTCACAGAAAATCTTTTACAAAATCAAAACATTTATTTGGGTGATAAGATACCAGTTGCATCTCATGGCCTATAATAGTTATTTTAATATTTTCTGTTAGAAAGTTTTCACTCCTGTGTGGACTCTCATGTGTGAGTTTAAATTTGTCTTATGACTAAACCTTTGTCCACAAAGTTCACACGGAAACGGCTTGTCTCCTGTGTGGACTCTCATGTGTGAGTTTAAACTTGTCTTCTGACTAAACCTTTGTCCACAAAGTTCACAAGGAAACGGCTTGTCTCCTGTGTGGACTCTCATGTGTCCGTTTAAATGTGCCTTCCGACTAAACCTTTGTCCACAAAGTTCACACGGAAACGGCTTGTCTCCTGTGTGGACTCTCATGTGACTGCTTAAATTTGTCTTATGACTAAATCTTTGTCCACAAAGTTCACACGGA
>NW_023618632.1:9230-10036 GCF_014905685.2 Nematolebias whitei
AAAGTTCACACGGAAACGGCTTGTCTCCTGTGTGGACTCTCATGTGTCCGTTTAAACTTGTCTTCCACCTAAACCTTTGTCCACAAAGTTCACACGGAAACGGCTTGCCTCCTGTGTGGACTCTCATGTGTGTGTGTAAATTTGTCTTCCAATTAAACCTTTGTCCACAAAGTTCCCATGGAAACGGCTTGTCTCCTGTGTGGACTCTCATGTGTGTGTTTAAATGTGATTTGGAAGTAAATATTTTACCACAGTCATCACAGCTCATTGATTTTGGTCTTGCCTGGACTTTCCTGCGTGACTCTACATGTTTCTTCTCTCCAACACATTTCTTATTAAGCAGACAGCTTGAAGACTTCACTCCTGAATGACTTGTCATGTGTCTTTGAAGAGTCCGGTTACTGACATACTGCTTACCACACTCAGAGCAGCTCAAAGATTTGTTGACAGTTTTTACCTCTGATTCAGGAGCCCTGCTCTCCTTCCAGTCTTTCATACTGTCTTCACGTTCTGATTCAGAGTCTGATGAGTTCTTTAGCAGAGAGTCAGGATCGGTCATTTCACCATCCTCTTCACCGTCCTCATTAACGTCAGTCTTTGAAGAACTGGAACTGTCTTTGAGAGTCTTTAAATCTGGGTTCTTGGTAAGTTGTTTTTTATCCTCCTCGCTCTTTAAAGAAACTGTAGTGACCAAAAATCTGATATTGGTCTCCTCCATATTGAGTTGGTCTCCCACCAGACTGGTCTAAGGGTCTTTTCTTCCACTCTATGATAAGAGGCTCTGGGTCCTGCTGGTCCACATCAGG
>NW_023618632.1:10136-10733 GCF_014905685.2 Nematolebias whitei
ATTAAGGACAATGTTACTTCAACACACACACACACACACACACACACGCACGCACGCACGCACAAACACACACACACACACACACACACACACACACACACACACACACACACACACACACAATCACCATATTATATCTGCATATACATTAATACCAACATGATAGTACAAAAGAACAATTTTAAAGGCCGAAAAACTAAATTTCAAGTTATTCTGTTCTGAACAAAGGACCACCTGTGACAAACTCCCAAACTCTCTTGCTCCAAAACTCCAAAAACTCTTTAACTCTCTAACTCTCAACTTGAACTAGGAAGTGCCGATATTTAAATGGTCTCTACTTCCGGTTCGTTTGAGAGCCTCTGATTGGTCGATGGACCCCAACAGAGGTGTGTTTTGTGATGTAAGGTGTTATGGAAAGTCAAGGATTGTTTAAGAACAGACAGAAAGATATCATGGAAAAAAACAGACTTCGTGGCGTCGCTCCACCAAATATCTTGCTGTAAAAGTTAAACATGACATTTCTTTTCAGTAAACTTTTAGTTGACCGAAACCTGAACTTTGACACACACTTACAAACTCTGCTCACTTCAAAGCAGA
>NW_023618632.1:10833-25926 GCF_014905685.2 Nematolebias whitei
TATATATTTGTGTGTGTGTGTGTGTGTATATATATATATATATATATTTATACACATATACTTACACACAACTTCAAAATAACATAAATTCTCAACCTGTACTGAAAACAGTTTCTGCGTCTCAGCGCCACCATCTGGTGAGAGGTGGTGATGTCAATTTGAACCCCGCCCACTGGAACCGGTACTGAAAGCATAATGGAAACACAACCTGTACCGTACCGAGTAGAGTAGAGCCGTGCTGTACCGGTACTACAGGTATTAATGGAAAAGGGGCATTACTAACGTCATGAAGGCAGCACAGCTGAAGAGGATTATTATTTAATATATGTAAATAGTTTATTTTTTAGACATTTATTTTGTACAGTTACAGCTGTTTGTTAATAAATGTGTCTGTGACAACTGGGACAAAGTTTTTACTCTGATATATATTTTTGTTTTTAATTCATGGAAAGAAAAAAATATTGAGATATAAATCATATATCACCATTTAGCTTAAAATATCGAGATTATTTTAAGAAAATATTTTGGTCCATATCGCCCAGCCCTTGAACAAACAAATGACCAAACAAAACTGTGACAAAAGCAAAAATATTATGGATCCATATTCACAAGCGGACATTAAAAAATTATGTTGTGGTTTGACAGCAAATATGACATCATTCACATCTTTTATTTTGAAAACACTTGCAAATATTACTACTGTAATTCAGTGTTTGCTTGCACAACAAAACCATCATTTTGGAAGTGGAGACTAGCGTGACGGCAGTTTTTTATTGCCTGATGTTCTCAGAGTTAGGGCAGGAGCTACATGTCAGACCACCACCAACCACACGTTGTTTTCTGTTACAGATGAAGTTCGTGTTGTAGTGAACTAGGCCTTCGATCAAAACCTGCCTCTGAAGACCTTCATGGGACAGGAACTGTTATTGCATTGATTTGAATCCAGAAATACAAATTAGCTCATCCAGAGACTGTCTAATTGTATCCTGAACTAATCAATTGAAAGAACACTCTCTTTTTTATATTATCATTACTATTTTACAATATCTTGATAATCAAAAGTGTGTTTAGTTCATACCATTTTTAAATGTTGAAGTGAACCACTCATTTTAAATCAACTGTGAAACAGTATTAATGATTTTTTAATCCTCATTCAAATTAGAAATCAATTTAAATGTCTATTTTACAAAGTAATTATGCATTTTTGATCTTCTGTTTGAAATGAGAGAGTGATGTCGGTGTTATGTACCCTAGGGTGCCCCTAGTGACCTTCTAAGTTTTGTACATGAGCTGCAGTTTGGTTTCTTCTTGGGCACGCCTCTCTATTTTAATCAGCTTAGTTGCAGTCTGCTTGGGAGTTCTGACTGAAGCTCCTATATAAGCTTCAGAGTGTGGTTCTTAGAGTGCGGAGTCTTGAGGAACTCAGAGGTGGTGGTGCTGATTGCTGCAGTGCTGTTTGGTACTAGGGTGTTCTCTGCCCACCCTTGTTGTCTCGTTATGAGGTAAGCTCCTGTTGAGGAGATGTGAAAGAGCTGCTGAGTGCTCTTTGTTTGAGATTTAGGCCTGTGTGCTTAATATATGCATTTAGACCTTGAGTGTGTTTGTGGAAGCCTAGTTCAGCTCAGGTAGAGGGGCCTGAGCTGTGTGATTGTGGACGTTTGGGGTGATTCCGTTTATTGTTCAGGGAGGTGATTTTGCTGACCGTGGACGGTCCTGCGATTTGGGTCAGTTTTGTTTTTCCTCCCGTTTGTTGTAGTCATTCAGACTAAAGCCCTCTGACTGGGTGAGATTTGGTAGTCCTGTTTTTGTCTTCTTTTTTCTTTACTCCTAGACATCTTTTGGACAGGTAGTCCGCTGTCTGTGAGGCTTCGACGACCCTGTACAGGGTTGGCCCTGCTCAGGCGGCGTTATATTGATTTTGGCCAAATTCACCTGGTCCACCTTTCTTTTTATTACTTTACTTTCTTTTTGTTTGGTGACACGGGTCCTGAAGGAGGTGCTCTCCAGTCCAGGAGGGAGGAGCCCACGAAGACTTCGCCTGCTGCCCGGAGTGATTTATAAAACTTAGGTTTAATAAAGTTTTATTTTTAAACCTTCTTTTGGTGTCCTATGTCCCTTAAATATGTTCGGTCTGAGCCGGTCGTAACAGTCGGTCAAAAGTCGGAGACAGTCGAAAACAAGTTGTTGGAATGAGCTGTCGTGTTTTTAAAGCTCTCAGACAGTAAACAAGAGAACTGGCACCTGCAGTGTTTCTCACTTCGTCAAAACATTTCTCTGTCTGTTCCTAAACATTTCTGCTGTTTTCTCGACTTGTAAAAACCCTTTGACGTCACTAGAACCACACCCCTGTTGGTTGCTTCAACCAATCAGGACTTCCTAAAAGTGACCGGAAGCAGAACTCTTTAAAAGTCGACACTTCCTGGAACTATTAGTTCTTCTGAGTCTTTTGAGTCCCTCTGAGTTCTTCTGAAGTTCTTCTGAGTCTCTTGGAGTACTGTGGAGTAGTTCTGGAGTTTTTCCACTGCTGAGTGGAACTTCGGACTCAGTTTTCCAGGCTGATGGAGTCATCCATCTCTGCAGGAGCCACGACGCCTTGCTGTGGCTCCACCAGGCGAATGCCCTATAACTGCTGAGGACGTTTGTTCTTTGGAACGGAGTATCTCGCGACTTCTGCCGAGTCGCAGCCGCCCTGAGGAGACGCTGAAAGGTAGCGTGCCAGGGACCTCTTGACCACAGTGGACCCATCCTCTGCCAAGGTAAAGAGTCGTCACGAGCTTCACTACAAGTGTACCACGGCGAGCTGCGTTTGAAAGGAGCGTGTTGTTCTGGTCTACAGACATACATCTTCCTCCACATATTTCCCATCTTTAAAACTCTTCTATCTTGCCAGTAATTAATCCAGATATCTTCAGAAATGTCTGTTGTTTTTATTAAGTAAAACGTGCCATGTTTTATTAATCAGAAGCAGATCAGTCTAATCAAGTGTACAATGTTTTGATGTTAAATTTTGATTCTGTTAATAAATGACCACATTTATTTTGATGGGTCAAAGAAAATTAACGTCTCATGTCACTGATTAAACCATCTACGCGCAGTACCTCTGTCACATATCTGTCAAGTAGCTCGAAAAAGAGAGAACCCGTTATTTAAATAAAATTGTAGTGTAGCTGAAGCTAATCGAGCCTTTTAGATACACTACATCTGGTGGCCGGGACAGTCTCTAAAGAGCTTCTCATGGCCCGCATGGTCTCTAAGAGAGATAATTGAGGACCCATCCTCCTCCATAGACATTTTGTGGCTGTACGAATGTTTAAAGAGTGTAGTATGACATATACTGAGATATATTCATACATTAAACGGGTTCTTCATTTTTCTGGACTGTGTAACATGCGTGCGTTGAATTTAACAAAAATGTGGACGTGAGACGTTATTTATCTTTGACCCATCAAAATGAATGTGGTCATTTATTTACAGAATCAAAGATTAACATCAAACATTTACATTAATTTGGCAGAATATGAAAATAACAACATGGCTAGTTTTACAGGAAGTGAGAACAATACGGCGATTGTTTTCACTTTTCAGCAGAACAGCAGACATCAATTCACACGGCGGTGATTGAGAAACTTTGCTTCAGACATTTCTAAAAATATCTGTAATGATTTTAGGAGAAAGGAGAGTTTAAAGATGGAAAATTGAGATTTATCTTACAGAGAGATGTGTGAGAGAATTTATCTGTTTTAACCAGAACAGCACGCTCTTTGGAAATCAGCTTGTTCCAAACAGTACACTTTTGGGTGAAGGTCGACTTTACCTTTCTGAAGATAGATCAGGTCGGCGTGAAGTCTACTTCCAGCCACTTTCAGCGTCTCCATTGAGAACAGCTAAAATACCTCGAGAGTCGTGCGAGGTTATCCAAACAGAAGTTATAATTCCCAAAATCGTCTCTGGTTCAGCTTGTTTGGCTTAGCAGCAACCATGAATGCCTGCGTTTTGCATCCAGGTTGTCCCAAAATCTCTGCATTCTGGATTCCAAGAACTCTGAACTCCTTCAGAACTCTGAACTCTGGAACTCTTCGAACTCTACCGTTGAACTGGGAAGTTGACACATTTAAACGGGCTATACTTCCGGTTCATTTGAGAGCTTTCTGATTCGTGGATGGACCAGAACAGAGGTGTGGTTTGTGATGTAAGGTGTTATGGAAAGTCAAGGATTGTTTAAGAACAGACAGAAAGATATCATGGAAAAAACAGACTTCGTGGTGCCACCTCTCCTGTATCTTGCTGTAAAAGTTAAACATGACATTTCTTTTCAGTAAACTTTTTAGTTGACCGAAGCTCGAACTTTAACACACTTACAAATTTGCTCATTGAAGACAGAAAAATCAAGAAATGCATATTACCCTGATTTCTTCTTTGAATGAGGAATAAAAATCATTACTACTGTTTAAGTAAATAAAAATGAGTAGTTCACTTCAACATGTAAACATTGTTTGAACTAACACAATTTGATTATCAAACATTTGTAAAATAGTAATGATCATAGAGAATTGTCTTTTCCACTTGATTAATTCAAGAAGGAAAGTCTCAGGATGGGTCAAACTGTATTTCTGGATGCAGATCAATGAAATGACAGTTTCTGACCATATGATCCTAAGGTCATTGATTTGACATCAGGTCAAGTTCACTACAAAGAGGTGTGAATTATATGTGACGGAGTCTGTGTTATTGAGATGGACGCTGCGTGTTGGCATGGTTGTCCATATTTCTGAGCTTGAAGGGACATGATAAGTCATGCTTGTGGTGTTCAGAGAGCTGAAAGTAATGTCAATGTGTTAATTTTAAAGCTGAAAATTGTTCATCTGTTGTGTAATTAAGCTGTAGCAATGAGAAAGACGCTTTATTCTGTTGGAAACTGTAGCATGCCCGGGAGGTTCTGCTGTCCGACTCGGTTCTGTTACTGGACTGAACAAGCCGTGTTTTGAATGGATGAAAAGTTCTTTGAAGCTGAGCGCCGACTCAGACCACTGTTAAATGCTGATCCGTTACATTTTTAACAGTAAATTGTACATTTTGGAGGTTTAATGGACGATTGTGACCGGACTTTTCAGGCTAACTGCTAGCTGGAATCACGAGCTGTGATTGGTTGAAAACCGCTGTTTGGGTCGCTCTGATTCGCTGAGACACGGGTGACGTGTCTGTGCGTTGACTCCCTCTGATGTCAGATTGTAAAGCCCACCCCGTTGCTCACGTGTCTGTAAAGTCACCTGACCCCGGAAATGTATCTCGGTCCAACCGAAGCCTCCTCTGTGTTTGAAATCGCTAAATGAAGCCTGCCACTGTTCCCAAAACTCATGTTTTCATGCAAATAGACGTGCTTGTTAAAACGACGCTACGTTTAAGCTTTAAATCCGTTCAGAAAGTGCTGATTTGACCGTTTTTGACCGTGTGCTACGTCTAGCTAACGGCTAACAACCGGATGTCAACAGAACGATCCACAGGAAGTTGTCATAGACTTCTGCTGGTAAAAATAAGCTTACACCGCCACCTGCTGTTGAAAGAGGAGTATAACAGTTTTCCTGAAGGGAGACTGCTCATTGCCTTTTTTTTTTCTCTTTTTGTTAATCCAGCCTGGTTTATGAGTGACTGTTTTAAATAGCGAATTTCTGGTATATAGAACTGCTTAAAAAAGCATTTGAAAACTAAAGTTGCCGTGAGACTTTTAGAAAAATTGCAGGTTTATTTAATTTTAAGTGCTTTAGACTAACTGAACACTGGAAAAAGCCTGGTTCTTGTATCTGTTAGATTTAAGCGCATTAAGTAACACTGCCAGAAGGAGGCATTTGCTTAGAATATTCATGCATTGGGGTGAATCTTACAATTAAGTGCCCATTCATTTGAAGAAGTTGGCTTATAACAGTACTGTTGAGTGAACCCATAGCTAAAATAGTGTGTGAAACTCACTGCTCACTTAAATACAAATATTTACCTGTTAAAAACTCTAAAGTTGGCAAACTGTGTCACCAGATAAGTGCTGAACAGTGAATAACCATGGCAGATGTGACAGAAAAGAATATTGATCCTTGTGTGATGAAGGACTGGTTGGAGAGGGCATTAACGCTGCTCAGAGAATCCTTAAATCCATATGGTGAACAGGTGGACTGCATGAACTCAAAAGAGTTATTGGACGAGCTGAAGGATGTTACAGAGAGTGTGACCGCTACAGCCAGAACAAAGTCAAGCTTTGACCAGCTGGCTAAGTTTGCACTCTTATTGAAGGCAACATTTTGTAGGGAGGCGAACAGAGCTGACTACCTTGAAATAAGGTTAAACAGCAAAACAGAGGAGTACCTCAAACTCATGGCACAGTCTAAATTTGTTCAGGAGACCCGTGCGAATGAGTTACAACGTGAGAGGGAACTTTCACAAGCTCAGCTGTCGTTACAAGCTCACTCATATGAGGAGAAGATGAGGGAAAGAGAGGTTAAGTACCAAACATTGCGTTCAGACAACGATACGCTACAACAGTTGCAGCTCACATCAAAAGCTCTGAACGAGTGCAGATTGGAAAAAGCAGCGTTGGTCCAACAAGGCGTGCGTTTGCAGAGTGAATGTCATACATCACAGGAACGCTTAAAAGCCTGTGAGGCGAAACTAGCCGTAGAAACACATGAGATTTCTGACGTGGGACGAGGTTGTCTGGAACTCAAAGACGAACAACGTCAGAGTCTAGGTCACCCACCACCACCTCAGAAGGATTTTGCTGCACCTCCTGCTCTTAATCCCATTCCGTCACCTCCACATATGTCTAGCGACACACCTCCACGTGCCATTTTGGTTCCTTCGATACCGATAATACAGCCTTTGCTCCCGATTTCGGATTTGCACAAAATTGTAAAATATGTCAACCGCTTTGAGCCAGGGCCGTTGGGTTCAACTGACACTAAGGCCTATCTGGACAACCTTGACTTCCAATTAAGAAGACTGTAGACTCTGCGGTCTACACTCATCTCCAGGCCAGCGGTCACTCTTTCAGGGATGAAGATGTGCACATCCTGGATAGAGAGGAACGATGGTTTGAGAGAGGAGTAAAGGAGGCCATCTTTGTGAAAAGAAACCGTCCATCGTTAAACAGGGGTGGAGGCCTATGTGTTGAATTGTCCCCCTCTTACAATGCTGTGATTGCTATTATCACTCAGCCCTCTGTGAATAGTAAACAGCCATCAGTGTGCTAATGATCCATTGTTAGGCTGATGGTCCTTCTTGAGCATGTGATCAGCTGGTTTTGGTTGTCAGCAGCAAAACTGGTTGATCCACTCTGAGAAGGTGCTATTTAAGAGACTGAGCTGAATACAGCACCTCAGACTGAGGAAGTCTCTCGGATGAGAGACGAAACGTTTCTACATTTTTTTGTTGTTTTGCTTTGTTTTGTTTTTTTGAATGTCCAGAGGACCAGATTTAACTTTTTTAGTTTTTCTACCTGGATTATTGAGCATGCATCAGGATGTTTTGATGTTAAATTTTGATTCTGTTAATAAATGACCACATTTATTTTGATGGGTCAAAGAAAATTAACGTCTCATGTCACTGATTAAACCATTTACGCACAGTACCTCTGTCACATACTGTATCTGTCAAGTAGCTCGAAAAAGAGAGAACCCGTTATTTAAATAAAATTGTAGTGTAGCTGAAGCTAATCGAGCCTTTTAGATACACTACAGTGTTAATAAATGGTGTGAAGCTGAGAAGAGTTCCTGGGTGAGTGATCCATCAGTTCGCTGGTATCAAACCAAACGTCAGGGTTACATAGTGTTGTGGCTGGAATACCACGTCGTGTTCAAAACGGCTGAGGCGTCGCCCTTGGTATAAAAGATTTATTTGACAAAACATGGGTTACAGATATTCAGAGACAAACAATTACATTAATAAGATATATGCATATGATCTGGAGCATTAAGAACGAACCGTCTCCGTGCGGTCCTCCCGGAAATGCTCGGTGGGCGTGCGTCATTTCCGGCCTTTTATCACCGTTTGAGAAGGCTAGCTTCCTGATTGGTTCAGCTTCTGTTGCTATGGTTACGACTCTAGCCCGCCCCCTCAAGGACGTTAACGTCTATATTTCAGATAAGAAGTTTTGGTACACTGAAATCGGCTCTTTGTTTAAAGTTTAACTTGCTATTATACTTTAGG
The DNA here is from genome assembly GCF_014905685.2 of Nematolebias whitei. NCBI lineage: Eukaryota > Metazoa > Chordata > Actinopteri > Cyprinodontiformes > Rivulidae > Nematolebias > Nematolebias whitei. The sequence goes on from NW_023618632.1 coordinate 19,024, forward strand.
GATACAAAATGATTTGTGTCAAAATTGTTTATACGTACTATTTAATAACTAATAATTATTACCTACCTCATGGGTGTGTGTTAATTCAATATCTGTTGAAGGCCTGGTGATTCTCTGCCTTTTTTTTAAGGCAGATTCATCTTGGTTTCCTTGTCTGCGTTTAAACTGTTAACACTGTTTGTTTAACGTGATTATACCTTAGTGATACCAACTGATTTGAAATAAAGTTGTTTATTTGGAGGCGGCCGTGGTGCAGTGGTAGTGGCAGCCGACCTCTGATCGGAAGGTTGGAGGTTCGAATCCCGACTTCCCACACCATGTGCCGTTGTGTCCCTGGGCAAGACACTTAACCCCGAGTTGCTCCCGGTGGGACTGGATGGCGCCTTGCATGGCAGCCTACCGCCACCGGTGTATGAATGTGCGTGTGAATGGGTGGATGGCTGGTACTGTAAAGCGCCTTGGGGCCCCTCATAGGGGGCTGGAAGGCGCTATAGAAGTAAGCTCCATTTACCATTTCTAGGAATAATTAATAACTTAATTATTATCTAACTCATGTTTGTGTGTTTTTACTTGGATCATTTTTATACTTGTTTTAGTTGGATTTTACTTAGTCAAACTATATTGTCTAAATTAAAGAAATGTGTTCTACTTTATTTATGTTAATCAGTCTGCTCTCTGGCCTGATTTGATTGCTTGTAATATATCAAATGTGAACTTGTAAAATTATCCTTAGCTAATATGAGATTATATTTAAAGGTCAACTAGTTAGAATTAGCAAACATGTTCTATAAATATAGTTCAACCCTGGAAGAAAGACACGCACACACTTTATATGACATGACATTTGAATGCTTGATAGGAAATATAAAAAGGTATAAAATATTAAATCCAACATTCCCTCTTTTGATCTCCCCATATTCATGGGAGATCACCCCTTTTATGGATTTGTCCATATGGAAGTGACCCAAACTTACTGCACTCTCCAGGGGTCCTGGACCAGACCCCTGATCCAACACCTGTGAAAAGTACCAAACACATAAACCTTTATAAAAATACAAAAAGCGGCAACACCACTCCTAGTAAAAGATAAATAAGTAAAACTCTACTTTAATACCAAAATTGACCTATTTTAAACCACCTTTAAAATTCCTTGTGGTATTTTAGAATGATTAAATGCCCAATTGAATGGAGTAAATTTTTTTTTTGAATATTTAAGAGTTTTCAATTGAATCCATTACCCTTCTCTGGTTGTTTTTCAGAATGACTGAAAGGTAAGACAAGACACTCATATTAAATAGGAAAAGCCAACACCCTCAATTTAAACAGTCCTATCTAGCAGGTCTTCGGTTCTTGAGCGTTTGCGGTGGGAGGCCTTGTTCGTCCACAAGGGTCCTTTGGTGCTCGGCGGGATTCGGCCCGCGGAGATATCTTCATGTAAAGTCCTCAGTACCTTTATCAGCCTGATTAAACATTCTAATTGACGTGTGTGTGCATTGGGACAAAAACTAAATCAGTTTGACGCGTCTTCTGTTCTTCACGGTCAGGGCTGGTAATCTTCGTCCTTACCCGTTCCACCTGACTGACTGACTTAGGCAGAGCCGAGACTCCTTCTCCGATGTTTGCTACTGCCTTTTTCCAACCAGAACAAAGGGGCAAAGAATGAGCTCCCACAAAAGTCCTGTCACCTCCTCCACGTGTAGTGGGTAGCTGATGTTCCAGCAAATCAGCCTCAATCAGGTCCAGCGATCGATTCCTCTCCTCTGCAGGGGTGCACTGGTTGTGGTCGTAACAGGTGTCACTCTCCTTCTGGAGACCGATGGCGTGTGATGTTCTCTCCACCACCTGGTGGGGTCCTGTCCTGTCCCTCTTTTCAGCAGGACCCAGTCTGATGTGAGTCTGTCTCCTGGGTCAGAGATTCTCCCTCCTGGTGAGAAAAGCTGGACACCAAAGCTTGCGAATTGTTAAACACCCTGTATGGCCTTTTGATTATTTTATCTGTGGGATCCATGCCCATTTGTGGGCCTGGAAGAAAAAAAAAACTGACTGTGGTTACTTCTTTAGTGAATAAACCTGTTTCTTAATTATTGGACACCCTGATGGTTATTATTGCTACTGATAGTGTTTACAGAATTTGTAAAACTGAAATAAAATGCTATTCTTACATGCATCTATACACTTGAAACTGAAATGAGGTACCTACTGGACTTCTCCAGGGATACCTGTGTACTCTCGTCCCGTCTTTCACCCTTCCAAGCCTTTTGCAGTCAACAGGTCTACCTACAATTAGTAAAGTTAAACATACACAACAACAATGCACAACAACACCCTGCAATAAGCAATCCCCCACGCCGGCCCCCCTCCTCCTGGAGCCTGTGGAAGTAACTTCATTAAACGCTTGTGTAGTGAACTTGACCTGATGTCAAATCAATGACCTTAGGATCATATGGTCAGAAACTGTCATTTCATTGATTTGCATCCAGAAATACAGGTTGATCGATCCTGAGACTCTCTTTCTTGAATTAATCAAGTGGAAAAGACAATTCTCTATGATCATTACTATGTTACAAATGTTTTGATAATCAAATTGTGTTAGTTCAAACAATGTTTACATGTTGAAGTGAACTACTCATTTTTATTAACTGTGAAACAGTAAATAATGATCCTTAATCCTCATTCAAAGAAGAAATCAGGTTAATATGCATTTCTTGATTTTTTCGTCTTCAATGAGCAAAGTTGTAAGTGTGTTAAAGTTCAAGCTTCGGTCAACTAGAAAGTTTACTGAAAAGAAATGTCATGTTTAACTTTTACAGCAAGATACAGGAGAGGTGGCTCCACGAAGACTGGTTTTCTCCAACAATCTTTCTGTCTGTTCTTAAACAATCTTAATCTCTATCCTTGACTTTCCATAACACCTTACATCACAAACTACACCTCTGTTCTGGTCCATCCACCAATCAGAGGCTCTCAAACGAACCGGAAGTAGAGCCCATTTAAATATCGGCACTTCCTAGTTCAAAGTAGAGTTCAAGAGTTCAGGAGTTTTGGAATCCAGAATGCAGAGAGTTTGGGAGTTCATGAATGCAAACGCAGGCATTCATGGATGCTGCTAAACCAAACAAGCTGAACCAGAGACGATTTTGGGAATTATAACTTCTGTTTGGATAACCTTGCACGGCTCTCGAGGTATTTGGCTGTTCTCACTGAGACGCTGAACAGTGGTTGGAAGTGAGACTCCATGCCGGAACTGATCTATCTTCAGAAAAGGTAAAAGTCGACCTTCACCAAAAGTGTACTGTTTGGGACAAGCTGATTTCCGAAGGAGCGTGCACGTTCTGGTTAAAACAGACAAATTCCCTCACACATCTCTCTGTAAGATAAATCTCAATTTTCCATCTTTAAACTCTCCTTTCTGCTAGAAAATTAATCCAGATGTTTTCATTAATGTCTGTGGTGAAGCAACGGAAAATCATGGCCGTATGGTTTTCCTGGTTGTAAAGCTGATTAATTATGTTGTTGTTTTCATATTCTGCCAAATTAATGTAAATGTGTGATGTGTTAAACTTGATTCTGTTAATAAATGACCCACTCGCTTGGTGAGTCAAAGATAATTAACGTCTCACGTCCACATTTCTGTTAAATTCAAAGCACGACATCATCCAGTCCAGAAAGATGAGTGAACCCGTTTAATGTATGAATATATCTCAGGATATGTCATACTACACTTGCGCACAACATCAAAGTACAATATACCCTTAAAAGTTTATAACAACTGACATATAACACTGTGGAGAAAAAAAGAATTTAATCTTCCCTCCAGGTACCTGTCTGTGCTAGAGAGGGAAGAAAAAGCAAGGAAGAAAAAGAGAGAAAGAGGAAAAAATAAGAAAGAGGAAAAATGTGGTTAAAATACTTTGTTCATGAACCCTTTTATTAGCCCAATTAAACTATTTGAGTCCAGTCCAGTCCAGTCAAGTCAGTGGTGTTTAAAAATACCGAATCACCCATTTCCCTTTAACCTTTGCTCAAATCCACTTCAGGCTAGGGGCGTCCCCCTTTTTGGAATCTGTACACATTACAACAAAGAAAGAGAGATACTTTTGTTATAACTGATATACATATATATATACAAGTGCATTGTCGTTATGTAGGTTTCTGATTTATTCATTTCCCAATGTCAATGTGATTATCCTACATGATCTTTTAATCGCCTCAGACCTACTAATGGTTATTTGCTGTTCATTTAAAAAATAAAAAAAACTCAAGATGTTATTTTTGTATAGTTTGTAATGATCTAATCATTGTATGAACTGTTTCCTGCTAAGAGCAGCCTCCACCTCCCCCCTTTTTGAAACAGTTTTCTGTTTCAAATCTGAAGTATTACCATCTGTAATCTACTAACACCCAGATTGAGTATTAGTTTCAGAACTAAAAACATGGTGTAGTTTTAATCTTCCCACTACTGTTATTCAACCCAGGTTTTGCAAACAAATAGCCAAATACAACCCAAGCTCTCCTATAAATTAGCAAAGAGTTAACCATTAAATAAATATCATCCCCTGTATCAAACCAGACCCACCAAATGAGCTCATTCAAGGCAAAGACAATCATTTAGTATTACTTTAGAAAACATTAGTGAACTTCATCCAAATCAGGTCTCCGGTACAGGTTTCTCTCCTTGAATGAGACTTCGTGACCTGTATAAATGGAAAATTAAAAATCAACATTTTGCCCGGGGGCAGCATTATACCTCGTCCGAAAAAGTCTAGAGGTAATCAAACAATTTTCATCTCAGAACAATTGGAGCAGGGCGAATCATCTAGCACTCCCACCTCAGTACTTCTGTGTCATGTTGTGTCACCTGTTGGAAAATGAGTCTATGTGAGTGACTATTATCAAAGCCAACTGCAGTTTTGATCACGACCCCAAAGTGCTTAGGTGACCATCACAGACCAAATGTGGGGTTGACACCTCCGTCAGGCTGCAGTTGATGTTAGTGACCTTGGACAGATTGACCACCAGCTCTTCTTTCAGCCTTTCAGTCTTCAGTTTTGTCTCCCTCTGTCTGGAGACCAGTCCAGCTTTGTGCAGCAGTTCATATCTCAGCATACAGCAAGACTTGACTGGATATTCTCGCTGTGGACAAACTCCAGGACCCCCTCTGGACAGTTAATTCAGTTCGCTGTTGGACTGTTAGATCTTTGAAAAGTCACTTTAATTGGCTGAAAAAGTACTTTGTTGTTGCGTCAGCGGTGCTTGACTGACAACTTCTTTGAACCGTCCCAATGGTCAGTTTCACAGACCCAACTTCAGCGCCCACCTGAACCCATCCGGTATCCGATCCGGCCCCCGGCACTCGAGAGTCCTGATCAAAACTCAGATGGATGCTGTATGCATTTGAATGCTACCTTCTGTGTTTTGTGGGCCTAGCCAGACTCATCTTCCCAATCCACAGGTCTGATCTCTCCGGCTGCAGAGAAAGAAAAATAAACAATCCAATTATTAAAATCTGATTCAACATTCATCTGTTATCCACATTAATCGTTAGTTAGCAAGTTTTACTCTGGAACCGCAGCGTTTACCCCAACGGAGTCATTCTGGTGTCCTGGATTGCACAACAGATGTTTTAACCGCTCAATTACATAAGCGTGAAAGCTTTCATTAAACACCGCACAAGACATTTCTTTACGCCTACTGCATAAAATATTCCCTTCCAAACAATGTCTTCCATCTTGTAGAATATGTGTTTTGACACATCACCTGACAGTGAAGTCCACTCTCAGGGCCACATTATCCATTCAGACCTTGTAAATTTAGGCAGCATGATAATATGTAATCACTTAATTTTATATAACAAATCTGCAAATCATTTCCTCTCAAAACTATGCTGTTTCACTGCATCACAAACACAATACTTGTAATTCAAATCAATTAAGACTATGTATACCCTTCAAGACATCACAGAGTCCATTGTCACTGCACAAAAACGTGTCATGCACCTTTGTTCACAAAGTACAACTTCTTAAACTCACCATGCACACATCTCTGTCGTCCTTTTGCACTCCTAGGACCTGTGTGAAGTCTCAAGTCATAAAGTTAAAGTCATGGCATTTACCCACTAGAATTGTTGTTGTTCCATAAAAACCCAGTTCCGGCAGCTCTTAGAAGGAAACAGCTCCTAAACGCTAAACATTTTCAATATGTGATAAATTCATGTGGACTGATTAATTTAATCCAAGTATTTCAATTTGAGTTTAGTTAAGACTGATTAATTTAATCCAAGTATTCCAATTTGAGTTTAGTTAAGGCTGATTAATTTAATCCAAGTATTCCAATTTGAGTTTAGTTAAGGCTGATTAATTTAATCCAAGTATTTCAATTTGAGTTTAGTTTCCTAATTTATTTGACCTAAGCATTTCAATTTGAGTCAGGTAAGAGTTTCTTTGACCAGAATAAAATTCTTCTTTATTTTACAAGTGTCAAGGATTTTGTCTATTACTTATTTTTATTCTGTCGTTTTTTAGTTGAGTTTAAAACCTGAGTTTATTGTCAATTCCAAGAAGAAAGTTAAACTAATTTGTTCACTACCTCCAAGACCACCCCTACACTATTTCTCTTCCTATTCACACTTTGATAAACCAGTTTGAACCCACCATGACTGCTGTGAGCCTCGCTGCTCTTCCACTCGGTCGCTTTGACATCTCAACCCTCTACCGTCTAATCTGACTCCATCTCCTGTTTAATTACAGCTCGTACACATGATGTCCCCTCTGGCCTCGAGATTCAACCATCCTCTGCTACCAACTGTTCCAGAGGTCACTGCCTCCTTCCTATTATACAGAAAATTGTTTTTTTAACCTTGCTCCCTTATCCCCGTTTCTGTCTGGCCTCAGACGGCTGTCAGCA
>NW_023618632.1:26026-27699 GCF_014905685.2 Nematolebias whitei
GGTGCACTTGTTGTGGTCGTAACAGGTGTCACTCTCCTTCTGGAGACCGATGGCGTGTGATGTTCTCTCCACCACCTGGTGGGGTCCTGTCCTGTCCCTCTTTTCAGCAGGACCCAGTCTGATGCGAGTCTGTCTCCTGGGTCAGAGATTCTCCCTCCTGGTGAGAAAAGCTGGACACCAAAGCTTGCGAATTGTTAAACACCCTGTATGGCCTTTGATTATTTTATCTGTGGGATCCATGACCCATTTGTGGGCCTGGAAAAACTGACTGTGGTTACTTCTTTAGTGAATAAAACCTGTTTCTTAATTATTGGACACCCTGATGGTTATTATTGCTACTGATAGGTGTATTCTTACACTGTAATGTTATCCTAACACAGAATTTATAAAACTAAAATAAAATGCTATTCTTACATGCATCTATACACTTGAAACTGAAATGTGGTACATACTGGACTTCTCCAGGGATACCTGTGTACTCTCGTCTCGTCTTTCACCCTTCCAAGCCTTTGCCGTCAACCGGTCTACCTACAATTAGTAAAGTTAAACATACATACACAACAACAATGCACAACAACACCCTGCAATAAGCAATCCCCCACGCCGGCCCCCCTCCTCCTGGAGCCTGTGGAAGTAACTTCATTAAACGCTTGCGCACAACATCAGAGTACAATATACCCATAAAAGTTTAAAACAACTGACATATAACACTGTGGAGAAAAAAGAATTTAATCTTCCCTCCAGGTACCTGTCTGTGCTAGAGAGGGAAGAAAAAGCAAGGAAGAAAAAGAGAGAGGAAAAAATAAAAGAAAGAGGAAAAATGTGGTTAAAATACTTTGTTCATGAACCCTTTTATTAGCCCAATTAAACTATTTAAGTCCAGTCCAGTCAGTCAAGTCAGTGGTGTTTAAAAATACCGAATCACCCATTTCCCTTTAACCTTTGCTCAAATCCACTTCAGGCTAGGGGCGTCCCCCTTTCTGGAATCTGTACACATTACAACAAAGAGAAAGAGAGATACTTTTGTTATAACTGATATATATATATATATATATATATATATATATATACACAAGTGCAATGTCGTTATGTAGGTTTCTGATTTATTCATTTCCCAATGTCAATGTGATTATCCTACATCATCCATTAATCGCCTCAGACCTACTAATGGTTATTTGCTGTTCATTTAAAAAAAAAAAAAACTCAAGAAGTTATTTTTGTAGTTTGTAATGATCTAATCATTGTGTGAACTGTTTCCTGCTAAGAGCAGCCTCCACCTCCCCCCTTTTTGAAACAGTTTTCTGTTTCAAATCTGAAGTATTACCGTCTGCAATCCACTAACACCCAGATTGAGTATTAGTTTCAGAACTAAAAATATGGTGTAGTTTTAATCTTCCCACCACTGTTATTCAACCCAGGTTTTGCAAACAAATAGCCAAATACAACCCAAGCTCTCCTATAAATTAGCAAAGAGTTAACCATTAAATAAATTCATCCCTTGTATCAAACTAGACCCACCAAATGAGCCCATTCAAGGCAAAGACAATCATTTAGTATTATTTTAGAAAACATTAGTGAACTTCATCCAAATCAGGTCTCAGGTACAGGTTTCTCTCCTTGAATGAGTCTTCGTGACCTGTATAAATGGAAAATTAAAAATCAACATTTTGCCC
>NW_023618632.1:27799-29819 GCF_014905685.2 Nematolebias whitei
GTTAAAAAAACAATTTTCTGTATAATAGGAAGGAGGCAGTGACCTCTGGAACAGTTGGTAGCAGAGGATGGTTGAATCTCGAGGCCAGAGGGGACATCATGTGTACAAGCTGTAATTAAACAGGAGATGGAGTCAGATTAGACGGTAGAGGGTTGAGATGTCAAAGCGACCGAGTGGAAGAGCAGCGAGGCTCACAGCAGTCGTGGTGGGTTCAAACTGGTTTATCAAAGTGTGAATAGGAAGAGAAATAGTGTAGGGGTGGTCTTGGAGGTAGTGAACAAATTAGTTTAACTTTCTTCTTGGAATTGACAATAAAATCAGGTTTTAAACTCAACTGGAAAACGACAGAATAAAAATAAGTAATAGACAAAATCTTTGACACTTGTAAAATAAAGAAGAATTTTATTCTTGTCAAAGAAACTCTTACCTGACTCAAATTGAAATGCTTAGGTCAAATAAATTAGGAAACTAAACTCAAATTGAAATACTTGGATTAAATTAATCAGCCTTAACTAAACTCAAATTGGAATACTTGGATTAAATTAATCAGTCTTAACTAAACTCAAATTGAAATACTTGGATTAAATTAATCAGTCCACATGAGTTTATCACATATTGAAAATATTTAGTGTTTAGGAGCTGTTTCCTTCTAAGAGCTGCCGGAACTAGGTTATTTATGGGACAACAACAATTCTAGTGGGTAAATGCCATGACTTTAACTTTATGACTTGAGACTTCACACAGGTCCTAGGAGTGCAAAAGGACGACAGAGATGTGTGCATGGTGAGTTTAAGAAGTTGTACTTTGTGAACAAAGGGGCATGTACATGTTTTTGTGCAGTGACAATGGACTCTGTGATGTCTTGAAGGGTATACATAGTCTTCATTGATTTGTATTAAAAGTATTTTGTTTGTGATACAGTGAAAAAGCATAGTTATGAGAGGAAATGAGTTGCAGATTTGTTATATAACAATAAGTGATTACATATTATCATGCTGCCTAAATTTACAAGGTCTGAATGGATAATGTGGCCCTGAGAGTGGACTTCACTGTCAGGTGATGTGTCAAAACACATATTCTACAAGATGGAAGACATTGTTTGGAAGGGAATATTTTATGCAGTAGGCGTAAAGAATTGGCTTGTGCAGTGTTTAATGAAAGCTTTCACGCTTATGTAATTGAGCGGTTAAAACATCGGTTGTGCAATCCAGGACACCAGAATGACTCCGTTGGGGGTAAACGCTGCGGTTCCAGAGTAAAACTTGCTAACTAAGGATTAATGTGGATAACAGATGAATGTGGAATCTGATTTTAATAATTGGATTGTTTATTTTTCCTTCTCTGCAGCCAGAGAGGACAGAACTGTGGATTGGGAAGATGAGTCTGGCTAGGCCCACAAAACACAGAAGTTGGCATTCAAATGCATACAGCATCCATCTGAGTTTTGATCGGGACTCTCTAGTGCCGGGGGCTGGATCGGATACAAATGGGTTCAGGTGGGCGCTGAAGTTGGGTCTGTGAAACTGACCATTGAAACGGTTCAAAGAAGTTGTCAGTCAAGCACCGCTGACACAACAACAAAGTACTTTTTCAGCCAATTAAAGTGACTTTTCAAAGATCTAACAGTCCAACAGCGAACTGAATTAACTGTCCAGAGGGGGTCCTGGAGTTTGTCCACAGCGAGAACATCCAGTCAAGTCTTGCTGTATGCTGAGATATGAACTGCTGCACAAAGTTGAACTGGTCTCCAGACCGAGGGAGACAAAACTGAAGACTGAAAGGCTGAAAGAAGAGCTGGTGGTCAATCTGTCCAAGGTCACTAACATCAACTGCAGCCTGACGGAGGTGCCAACCCCACATTTGGTCTGTGATGGTTATCTAAGCGCTTTGGGGTCGTGATCAAAACTGCAGTTGGCTTTGATAATAAACTCACATAGGCTCATTTTCCAACAGGTGACACAACATGACACAGAAGTACTGAGGTGGGAGTGCTAGATGATTCGCCCTGCTCCAATTGTTC
>NW_023618632.1:29919-31590 GCF_014905685.2 Nematolebias whitei
CAGTTTAAACGCAGACAAGGAAACCAAGATGAATCTGCCTTAAAAAAGCAGAGAATCACCAGGCCTTCAACAGATATTGATTAACATACCCATGAGGTAGGTAATAATTAATAGTTATTAATTATTACGTATAAACAATTTTGACACAAATCATTTTGTATCCCTAAAGTATAATAGCAAGTTAAACTTTAAACAAAGAGCCGATTTCAGTGTACCAAAACTTCTTATCTGAATTATAGACGTTAACGTCCTTGAGGGGGCGGGCTAGGGTCGTAGCCATAGCAACAGAAGCTGAACCAATCAAGAAGCTAGCCTTCTCTAACGGTGATAAAAGGCCGGAAATGACACACGCCCACCAAGCATTTCCGGGAGGACCGCACGGAGACGGTTCGTTCTTAATGCTCCAGATCATATGCATATATCTTATTCATGTAATTGTTTGTCTCTGAATATCTGTAACCCATGTTTTGTCAAATAAATCTTTTATACCAAGGGCGACGCCTCAGCCGTTTTGAACACGACGTGGTATTCCAGCCATGACAGATGGTGAACCCCGACGTGCGGCGAGGCGACGCGGCCTAGTTAAATTGGATCGAGGTGACTCGCGTTGCACACGCGGAGGAAAAGGGCCCGATTATTCAGGTAAGCTGGTTACCTATTTGGACGTTAATGTCCGGTGTACTGGCTATTCGGCCATAAACCAAATTAAAACTAAATTGAAATTCCTCTGTTCGTGTGCATGCGGCCATCTCCGGAAATAAAGATGGTTTTATTTAAGCTAACTTCCGGTGATTCGTGTTAATTCTGACGGAGTGGGTTACGGTATTCAGACAGTTTAAGCGCCGAACGCTTTCTTTGACGTTTAGGTAGTGTTTTAGTTAGTTTCACGAGTTGGACTCGTGCCAGAGGAAGGCAAGTGGCCTGCCGGAAGTTCACGTCGGACGTGAGCGACACGTTTCCCTTTTTTCAGCGGTAGTGGCGCACAGACCGGCCCTCTGATGGGGGGGCCGGGGACCCGCAGCTACGTCCGCGTGTGGGTGTTGACTGTCCACTTAAGAGACGCCATTCATAATTTAGTTCAAGGGGGAACGTGAATAGTCGGGGACTTAGTTAGTTTTACCAAATTTCATGTGGTCGGGGACCACATTAGTTAGGACGTTGTAATAGTTTTGTTGCGCCGTGTTTTGTATGTCGTGTGAAGGCTTCAAGGCCGGGGGACGTTGAGGGAGACGTAACAATAGAGAGAAGGAAAAAAGAGGGGGAGTGAGCTGTGTGTGGGGGCGAAGCGAACGGTTATTTTTCCTTTTTTCTCTGTGTGTGGGTCTGTGTGGGAGTGGAGCTTCCATATCCTGACCGCAAGGGGGCGCTGTTGTATAAGGCAAGGACAAGTCTGGACTCTGGGTTGTTTCATACCACAGACTTGTATTTGTTTTATTACAACTGCGGCCAGAAGTGCATGAAAATAAAATATTTGAATGCCTGAGTGTGTGAATGTTGTTATCAGGTGTGGAACTCATAAATGTGGAACATGTGAAGCCTGTGGAAAATCTACAGGATCAATATCAGAGGCAAAATGCACAAATTATGGGAAGTATCAAAACGAAAAAGAGGCAATTAGCTAAAAACCAGCAGACCACTAGCTAAAACAAGCAGAAATAAGCTTTAAGTACC
>NW_023618632.1:31690-33318 GCF_014905685.2 Nematolebias whitei
CAGTTTAAACGCAGACAAGGAAACCAAGATGAATCTGCCTTAAAAAAAAGCAGAGAATCACCAGGCCTTCAACAGATATTGAATTAACACATACCCATGAGGTAGGTAATAATTAATAGTTATTAATTAGTACGTATAAACAATTTTGACACGAATCATTTTGTATCCCTAAAGTATAATAGCAAGTTAAACTTTAAACAAAGAGCCGATTTCAGTGTATCAAAACTTCTTATCTGAAATATAGGTGTTAACGTCCTTGAGGGGGCGGGCTAGAGTCGTAACCAAAGCAACAGAAGCTGAACCAATCAGGAAGCTAGCCTTCTCAAACGGTGATAAAAGGCCGGAAATGACACACGCCCACCGAGCATTTCCGGGAGGACCGCACGGAGACGGTTCGTTCTTAATGCTCCAGATCATATGCATATATCTTATTAATGTAATTGTTTGTCTCTGAATATCTGTAACCCATGTTTTGTCAAATAAATCTTTTATACCAAGGGCGACGCTTAGCCGTTTTGAACACGACGTGGTATTCCAGCCACAACAGATGGTGACCCGACGTGCGGCGAGGCGACGCGGCCTAGTTAAATTGGATCGAGGTGACTCGCATTGCACACGCCGAGGAATAGGGCCCCGTTTATTCAGGTAAGCTGGTTACCTATTTGGACGTTAACGTCCGGTGTACTGGCTATTCGGCCGTAAACCAAATTAAAACTAAATTCAAATTCCTCTGTTCGTGTGCATGCGGCCATCTCCGGAAATGAAGATGGGTTTATTTAAGCTAACTTCCGGTGATTCGTATTAATTCTGACGAAGTGGGTTACTGGTATTCAGACTTGGGGGGTGCGTTCGAGGCCGCGTGCCTGTGAGAGAGTGTGTTTTCTGTTTTGTGCACGGCTTGTAGATAGGACACGATTTATTATCGTGGCGGAGGGTGACTAAAAGTCTGCCATTGAGATGAATGTATAGAGAAACAAGTCCCTTTGAATTCAGCGGGTTGTGGCTGACCGAAAAGTCTACCTGACGAGGTGGCTTTCCCCCTAATCTGGGATTGGGAGGGTGCTGTGGCGCGAGTTTTCCACAGTAACTGTTGACTGGTCCTAAAATAAACTCAATTGTTAATTTTTCAAAGGGACAGGCCTGGGGCCGTTAATCTAAATTCCGGGCGGTCTGGGATCGCGCTTTAGGGTTTAAACACTGTTTGTGCCGTGCTGTTCAAGTTTTCTGGGTGTCAGAGAAAGTCTGCTTAGAGCCGTGTGTGTGTGTGTAAAAGCACTCGTGTGGGGGGAAGGGAAGTGTTTCTTTGTTCCAGACACACGAGGAGGTGAAAGTTTACGCGTGTTTTTGGTTTGTCTTCCTTTCTGCGTCAGAGGTGTCTGTGTGATCGGTGCTTCCATATCCTGACCAGAAGAGGGCGCTGTTGTATAACGCATTGACAAGTGTGGACTCTGGGGTGTTTAATACCACAAACTTGTGTATTTTTATCACAGCGGGGCCAGGGTAATAACAAAAAGAAAAGAGATTGAGGCAATTAGCTTAAGACCAGGAGACCACTAGCTAAAACAAGCAGAAATAAGCTTAAAGTACCAAAATTAAGTGGGTAGAGCTTGGTTTTCATGAATTAGGCT
>NW_023618632.1:33418-34613 GCF_014905685.2 Nematolebias whitei
AAGTCAGCCTGTGAGAAGAGCCTGAACGTCCTGATTCATTATCTCCACGACCGGACTCTTCATCAAAGAACTCCGAGGACGTCTCTGTGTTCTTCAGCTGGTGAGTTACGTTTGTTAGCGTAACTGCAGCTTAACACATACATCGTGGTGAAATGAACTATGATCCACGTAACGCTAACTTTAAGATATTAGTGTGTAAATTTATTTTATCTACATAGCTAGCTAAACTCATAAGCTAACTAAAGATTGACAGTAACAGATGAAGCTTAGCTTGTAAAACTGCTCATCCATCCAGTCAGCTGCTTAAACATTTCACTAATGTTGACTGTTTGTTCATGTTCTCCTCACAGGAGGTTCTGACCCAGATGTGAAGACAAAAGAAAAGTGAGGTGGGGGCCACAGGACAGTCAGACTTTGGTGTTAAAAATGTGCTGCCTTTTTCTACAGTGGAGCTGCATGTTGGAGGTAAATTAAACTTTAAAGGATTTTGTTGACCAGTTAAGCTTTTATCTCTCAGCCTAGATGTTTTTTGATCAATAATAACACAACCATGTTATTGTTGATGTTTTGTGTTCTCATGTCAATTAGGGAGATGATCAGAGCCCTAAACCCCAGAGAACCACAGAGAAGATTCAGGCAGACACAGAGGTGCAGATGTCTGCATCAACCCTACCTCATTGAATCCAGTGACCTGCTGGTGGGATGTGAGGGACATTATGTCAAACAGACAACCAGGTATCTGTGTGTGCAACAAGCATCATCCACACCCTCAGAGTGAACATTTTATACTGCTGGAGACACCATCAGCCAGGATTGGGCTTGTTTGTGTCCACAGAAAGCAGACATGTTGATGTTTCTGAAAAAAAAAAACTGTTAAGTGAAAATCTAAAAAAGTTAAATCTGGTCCTCTGGACATTCAAAAAAACCCAAAACAAAGCAAAACAACAAAAAATGTAGAAACGTTTCGTCTCTCGTCCGAGAGACTTCTTCAGTCTGAGGTGCTGTTTTCAGCTCAGTCTCTTAAATAGCACCTTCTCAGAGTGGATCAACCAGTTTGCTGCTGACAACCAAAACCAGCTGATTTGAATGTCCAGAGGAGCAGATTTAACTTTTTTAGATTTTTCTACCTGGATTATTGAGCATGCATCATGTTAAGTGAAAAGATCCTCAGTGTTTATCAGAGCACCATCAGACC
>NW_023618632.1:34713-37807 GCF_014905685.2 Nematolebias whitei
CATGGGACAGGAACTGTTATTTCATTGATTTGAATCCAGAAATACAAATTATTTCATCAAGAGACTATTTAATTGTATCCTGAATTAATCAATTGAAAGAACACTCTTCTTTTTATCCAAAAAAGTTCAATCTGGTCCTCTGGACATTCAAAAAACAAAAAACAAAACAAAGCAAAAAATATAGAAACGTTTCGTCTCTCATCCAAGAGACTTCCTCAGTCTGAGGTGCTGTTTTCAGCTCAGTCTCTTAAATAGCACCTTCACAGAGTGGATCAACCAGTTTGCTGCTGACAACCAAAACCAGCTGATCACATGCTCAAGAAGGACCATCAGCCTAACAATGGATCATTAGCACACTGATGGCTGCTTACTATTCACAGAGGGCTGAGTGATACTAGCAATCACAGCATTGTAAGAGGGGGACAGTTGAACCCGAGGCCTCCACCCCTGTTTAATGATGGACGTTGTTGGATTTCATAGTTTTATAACTTTTTATATTTCCTATCAAGCATTCAAATGTCATGTTATACAAAGTGTGTGCGTGTCTTTCTTCCAGGGTTGAACTATATTTATAGAATATGTTTGCTAATCCTAACTAGTTTACCTTTACATATAATCTCATATTAGCTAAGGATAATTTTACAAGTTCACATTTGGTATATTACAAGCTATCAAATCAAGCCAGGAAGCAGGTAAGATACTGATTTAACTCAGGAGGGAAGAATCCTTTGTTCTCTGAGCACATGGTGGCCGGGGCGCTCACATACACACTGATTAACATAAAATAAAAGCTAGAACACATTTCGCTAATTTAGACTTAATACAGTTTGACTAAGTAAATCCCTCAGGTTTTCTCTTTTCTCTAATTCATGATTAGATGCTCCACAACAGAGTGTTAACAGTCTAAACGCAGACAAAGAAACAAAGCGTCCTATTTATGTATCTGCCTTAAAGCAGAGAACCACCAGGTTCTGGGGCTTTCAACAGACTTATTGATTAACACATACACATGAGGTAGGTAAGAATTAATAGTTATTAATTATTCCTATAAACAATGTTGACACAAATCATTCTGTATCTCTGAGTTAACTTTAAACAAAGAACCTGATGTTACAGAGATCAGGGTATCGTAAAACTTCTCTGGAATGCAGAAGAAGGGACCTTGAGGGAAGAGGCGGGCTAGACCAGTAACCATAGTAACCGGGTATAAACCAATCAGAAAGCTAGCCTTCTCAGACTTTGATAAAAGCCGAAAATGACACACGCCCAGCGAGCATTTCCGGGAGGCGCACACCGAGACGGTTCGTTCTTTAATGTTCCAGATATATGCATATATCTTATTAATGTAATTGTTTGTCTCTGAATATCTGTAACCCTTGTTTTGTCAAATAAATCTTTTATACCGAGGGCGATGTCTCAGCTGTCTTGAACACGACGTGGTAACCGACCACAACAACGTCCATCATTAAACAGGGGTGGAGGCCTCGGGCTAGCTAATCCTTTAGTTGAGTCTCGCCATAGACTCCAAAACATTTAGGGGGAAACCAAAAAACCAAACCTGAAGTCATTCGTCTAATGGGACAACAGACAATTGAACCAAACTATATTTTGCCATGTAAATCTAACTTAAACCAAGTTAGGAATGGAAAAATAGTTTGGAATGCCCTTCTGTAGGTATAAATCCCTATATATAAATTTTTCAGCATGACCCACCCTTAAACTGGTAACTGTAGCTGATCTAAACCATGATAACTTACACACCAGGTGCATATAGGTTAAGGTCTTATGTAAAATCCCACTCATAAGCCCAACTAAATCCACATAAATGCATAACACATAGAACCAGAATGGCACCCACTGGGAACCACCAGCAGCAACCTTCTCTGAAGGGACCTACAACTCCAACGTGGGTCTCCAATCTCCATCCAGTGGTCGCCTCTGCAGTTCAATCGAGGGAACCCCTCTGCATACTGATCAATCAACACCTCCAATCGTTGTGGATTTATTGTTGTGGATTATATGACTTTTTCCAATGGATTACAGACTTTGTTTCCAAGGGGTTAAAGCATTGCTACAATGGAATTACCAACAACATAATGAAATTACCAACAACATTATGGAATTACCAACAATATTGTGGAATTACCTAAACCGTTGTGGGATTACCTTCTTTGACTTTTGTTTTCCTCTTGCTGGATTACATCAAGATCAAGGACATTCGCGTAAGTTCATGTTGGAATTCATCCCCACGGACAGACGATGATTTCCAAAGGGGGGACTGTAGTGAACTAGGCCTCTGACCAAAACCTGTCTCTGAAGACCTTCATGGGACAGGAACTGTTATTTCATTGATTTGAATCCAGAAATACAAATTAGCTCATCCAGAGACTGTCTAATTGTATCCTTAAGTAATCAATTGAAAGAACACTCTTCTTTTTATATTATCATTACTATTTTACAATATCTTGATAAATCAAAAGTGTGTTTAGTTCATATAATTTCTAATGTTGAAGTGAACCACTCATTTTAAATCAACTGTGAGACAGTATTAATGATTTTAAACCTCATTAGACTTAGAAATCAAGTTAAATGTCTATTTACAAATTAATTATGCATTTTGATTTTCTGTCTAAATGAAAAGTCAGTGATGTCGGTCAAAAGTCAGAGACAGTCAGAAAACAAGTTAGTAGAATGGACTGTATTGTTTTTAAACCTAGCAGACGGTAAAAAGAGAAACACAAGCATCTGCGTTGTCTCACTTCGCCATAACATTTCTCTGTCTGTACTAAACGTTCCTAAACATTCTTGCACTCCCTGTTGACTTTTAATAACCCTCTGACATCACTAGAACCACCGGTACCAACTGGTTGTTTCAACCAGTCAGGAAGTATTAAGTGACCGGAAGTGAGGACTCTTTTAAAAGTCAGCACTTCCTGGAACTAGTCACTCTTCTGGAGTTCTTCTTGACTCTTCAGTCTTTGATGGAGTCTTCTCAAGCCTTCTGGAGTCTTCCACTTCTGAGTGGAATCTCTGTCTGAGTCATGGCGCCTCGCTGTGAACTCAACCGGGCGGAAACACCATTGTTCTGTTTTCC
>NW_023618632.1:37907-41670 GCF_014905685.2 Nematolebias whitei
ACTATCTGGCACTCACCCTGTGTGCCGGTCAGGTTTATAAAGGGTGCAGCAACAGGTGCAGCTAATGAGAAGTAATCAGTGTGGAGTGTGGTGAAGAGAAGACAACCTTAAAGTCACATGCAGCCAGCAGAGAGGAGATAAGAGTGCTGCAGAGAAGGAAGTCTGAAAACCAAGAAAAACAAATAACAAGAGAAAGATAGAAAAGAAAGGAGTCCACAGACACCAAGCAGTGAACAGAGTGAAAGGAATTTAAATCAGACAGGCGTGAATCATGACAGTTTTCAAGCTTTCAAATGTGACATTATGGGATGTTTTCATGCTTGCCAATGTGTCAGAAGAAATGTTTTCAAGCATGTAAATTATGTCCAAATTCATGTTCTATTTCGTATAAGCTTCGCCCTTTAAGGCCTTCGCTTTAGTGGGTTTATCCCGTTATGCGCAGCATAAGCACTGAAAAAAATTTAGTCCACGCCCACCTGCTATGTGGGCCCCACCCGGTCCGTATAAATTACGTTAAGAGCGGGAAATCGGCTCCCATTTTTTCTTCAGCGAGCTAATTAGCACTGTCAGAAGAACAAATAAGGAAAATTGTGTAGATGACCAACCTTTGTTAAGGATGCTTTGCCCGGCAGTTGACCTCCGGTCGTCCGGTGAGTTCTCCTCCCCGAGGAGAAGATGACGAGCAGTCTTATTTCAAGGTAAGCACCAAGGAATATTTCCCAGTGACAGGTCACTACACGCTGGACAACGCCATCTTGTATTTTTCCTCTTGTCGCCGACCCTCGGAGCGAATCGGATGGTTCCTCCGGGACAGGCGTGCTCAGCTGCAGCCCCCGCTGCTCATTCCCTCCTGGGGAGCGTAGTGTCGGTGGAGGGGGGCTGAGTGAATGCTCACCCCATCCCACCTCGTTTTCGCATCGGCGATCACACCGCTCCCGGCCGACGGCGCCCTCAGCGGTTGCCCGGCGTAACCCAGGAGGAGGCTGACATGAAAGGACCCTTTTTTACGTCCTACGCCTTTCCCGCCAGTTCGGATGATCTGGCGGGAAGGTTGTTTACTGGGCTCCATTCCGGCTCACCGTCTTGATCCATATGGCCTCGTGCTCCCAACAGGATGTCCTACGGGCGAGGCCACAGACGGGTTCTTTCCTGGTAGATTGGGGGAGCTGGTCTCCACAGTCCGCACCCATCTCCAGAGCAGGGGTTCACTGAGCAGAAAGTCCATCCGTGCCCTCTGGAGCCAAGCCTGATGGAGGCTTCATTGGAGTACGATGTTCGAGATGGACCAGCGTCCCGTGCCTCCGGTTAGCATAACCGAGACGGTGACACCGCTCTCCAACTGAGCTCACCAGCATGTGTTCCACACGGCCGCAGCGAACAACACGTTACGCTGTTGTCGTACACGTTCAGAGGCGAGAAGAGACAGTGGCACTCTTTCCTTTGGCTCACTCTGCTCTCGTAGTGGCTGCTACTAACGACGCTGCCAGCCCCTGCAGTACGCTCAGTCTACAGGTCAGCTGACGTCATCATCAACCGGTGCGCCTCTTTTGCTGTCTGCCGCCCCGCATCGCAGCCGGAGAACGGGGTCCCAGAAGTTCTCCTGGCCCATCACTCCACCTTCCTCTCAGGAGAGATGCAGGAGTCCGTTGGTGATCCTCTTTTCATCAGCTAGAGATCATTTCAAGATGCTCCACAGCTGCTCCACGGCTGCTCAACGCCTCCCCAGCTCTGCTACGCCAGCCCCTCCCGTCAGACGTCCCTGGCAGCCGGAAGTTTATTTTTTTCCCGGACTTCGCCAACAGGGGGCCCTCCAAGACAACAAACAGAGCTCAACGGAAGGTAATTAGGTGTCCGGTCGCTGGAGGTGTGTTGATGACACTGTGAAATAACATCATTTTATGATGAAGTGTCTCCTAGCCAGGCTGTCAGCATGGTTTATCTGACAAGCGGCTCCATCACACACACTCATCACGAATGAGCCTTTTTAAGGTTTTTTTTCATTCACTGTCAGCGGTGCCGATGCGCGCTCCCGCGGCATGAAAGCGCGCACGCAGCTCTCAGCGCCTGCCGTTCACGTCAACGTTCACATGAGACCACGGTACGAGCTCAGCAACGTATCTCGCTCCTGGCAAAAGCGATACACGTTTTGTCATTGCAGCGGTGTCAACGCGTGCTCCCGCAGCGTTAGTAGTTTCACAAGCCTCACAGCGGCTCTGCTCCTTTATCCTCAAAGAAGGTTTTCTGAATTAATACTGCAGCGCATGGAATCATTCTGAAGTTCACGTGACTTGCAGCCAAGAATGAACGGTTTTTTTTCTGCAGACCGAGCCAGGGGTAGCCTCGCTTCACCGATGCCGCGCACTGCTTCCTGACCGCTCCAGTGCCAACGCGCGCTCCCGCGGCGTCAGCAGCCCCACAAGCCTTCACAGCGGCTCAGTTCATACATCCTCGAAGAAGGGGTTTTTGTCTGAATTAATATTGCAGCTCGTGGAATCACTCAAAAGCTCACGTGATCCGCAGCAAACAATGAACGTTTTTCTGCAGACCGAGCCAGTGGTAACCCCGCTCCACCATTGGCGCGCGGTGCCTCCTTACCGCACCAGTGCCAACGCGCGCCCCCGCAGCAATCCTGGTTTAAAGCGTCGCATGAGGACGCACACACACGACCCTTCAGGGCGCGTCGGTTCATATGTGCACCCGCTTCCGAACGTTACACCGAGCAGCTGCACACAACGTGAACACAAAACATGAGCGTTTTTCCCGCAGCAACACAACGTTTTGCATCCTCGGGGACGCGCGTGGGTTTTTTCTCTCTCATTCAGCGCGCTCCATTTCACATCAGCATGTATGTGAGTTTTCACAGCATAAATGCGTGCCCGCTTTATAGCTTATAATGGGTGGCAATGAACGCACGCCTCCAGACGGATGGGCGAATCGTTTTCATCCGGGATTCACGCTGTAGTTCAGCTCAAACCCCGGTGTGGAAGAACTCTGTGATGTTTTTTCTGTCATTTATGAACAGATTTCGTCCCCTCTAGTAGAAGCTCAGGAAATTCTTTTTTGAAATGTAATTTCTAGAATCTCAGATGGAGAGGAAACACAAGGTCTCTCTCATCACTTCCTGGTCCCAATGAACCGGAAAGATGAGATTTATTCTAGATTGTCAATTTTCTGAGCTGTGAGAAACAACACTCCATTATGCGCTCGAGCCACTTTAATTCTGCGTTATCTGGACACCTGCCGTTGAGCAGCTTTTACAGACAGGGGGCAGCAGTGCAACTCACGTGAATCGGTTGAGTGATATCAGCTGTTTTCCATCAGCAGATCTATGTCACACACATTTAATAAGCTGTGGAGCCGCTGTGGCTCCCCACACAGCAGCCTTTTAAATGTTTTGGAGTGTCGCAAGGGGTCTTTGAATGTGACTCAACACTGACCTTGAGCTGCAGAATCATCAGAGTTTGTGATTCTCAGACAGCAAGTGACTGTTGCACACATACTAGCAAGAAATATATGCATTTTTTTCAATCCATGTGCCACATTGTGAGACAGATGCTGTGTGGGACACATCCAATCTGTTCTCTATTGGAGTGGGTACATCTCATGTATTCCACCCAGAACTAGGACTCAGACACGGTAGAATCCTGCCAGCATCTGCGGATGTGTAGCAACACGAGAGAACGCTCAATGTCAATTATAATTAGCGTGGAGCCATAGGACGATCCACCGCTGGGTGGACGTGCCTGCTCACAGCCTGTGGTCG
>NW_023618632.1:41770-42256 GCF_014905685.2 Nematolebias whitei
AGGGCGCTCGTGGAACCTGCCGTGGAGGAGGGACGCTTCCCTCCAGGCGGGAGGAACGATCAGGAATTAATCAGATTAGGCCAGCACCTGTGGTTTGGCCACTGTGCAGATCTTTGAGAGGATGGATCTCTCGCAAGATGTTGTGCGTACGATTCAGGAGTCACGTGCTGCATCCACCACACCACTGTTCACATCAAGTGGTCAGTTTTCCAACGCTGCTGTACAGAAAGGCGTAGAGGCCACTTCATGTCCACTGGACGACATGCTGTCTTTCTGTAGCAGCCGAAGGACAGAAATCTGGTGTCCAGCACGACTATTGTATGCTGCAACCGTGTTTTTCTTTTGTCTCAAAGTTGTCGTAGACAGAACAACCTTTAATCATCCTCTGACGGAGCATTTTGTCTCAGATTGATATAGCGGCTGTGGGCCTGTTTTGACACGGGAAACGTTCAGTGTCAATTATGCGCTTCTCTGAGCCCATGAGAC
>NW_023618632.1:42356-49276 GCF_014905685.2 Nematolebias whitei
TCATTTATGAACAGATTTCGTCCCCTCTAGTAGAAGCTCAGGAAATTCTTTTTTGAAATGTAATTTCTAGAATCTCAGATGGAGAGGAAACACAAGGTCTCTCTCATCACTTCCTGGTCCCAATGAACCGGAAAGATGAGATTTATTCTAGATTGTCAATTTTCTGAGCTGTGAGAAACAACACTCCATTATGCGCTCGAGCCACTTTAATTCTGCGTTATCTGGACACCTGCCGTTGAGCAGCTTTTACAGACAGGGGGCAGCAGTGCAACTCACGTGAATCGGTTGAGTGATATCAGCTGTTTTCCATCAGCAGATCTATGTCACACACATTTAATAAGCTGTGGAGCCGCTGTGGCTCCCCACACAGCAGCCTTTTAAATGTTTTGGAGTGTCGCAAGGGGTCTTTGAATGTGACTCAACACTGACCTTGAGCTGCAGAATCATCAGAGTTTGTGATTCTCAGACAGCAAGTGACTGTTGCACACATACTAGCAAGAAATATATGCATTTTTTTCAATCCATGTGCCACATTGTGAGACAGATGCTGTGTGGGACACATCCAATCTGTTCTCTATTGGAGTGGGTACATCTCATGTATTCCACCCAGAACTAGGACTCAGACACGGTAGAATCCTGCCAGCATCTGCGGATGTGTAGCAACACGAGAGAACGCTCAATGTCAATTATAATTAGCGTGGAGCCATAGGACGATCCACCGCTGGGTGGACGTGCCTGCTCACAGCCTGTGGTCGTAATGCCTTTCACCTTCTTCTCTCCCTCTGGTATCACGGTTTTCTGAACCGAACTCAGGAGGAGGGACTGACGGCTCCTCTGGCCCAAGTGCGTGAACGCATCATGGTTCCCAGGCCTACGACATCTTTTATCAGGGCGCTCGTGGAACCTGCCGTGGAGGAGGGACGCTTCCCTCCAGGCGGGAGGAACGATCAGGAATTAATCAGATTAGGCCAGCACCTGTGGTTTGGCCACTGTGCAGATCTTTGAGAGGATGGATCTCTCGCAAGATGTTGTGCGTACGATTCAGGAGTCACGTGCTGCATCCACCACACCACTGTTCACATCAAGTGGTCAGTTTTCCAACGCTGCTGTACAGAAAGGCGTAGAGGCCACTTCATGTCCACTGGACGACATGCTGTCTTTCTGTAGCAGCCGAAGGACAGAAATCTGGTGTCCAGCACGACTATTGTATGCTGCAACCGTGTTTTTCTTTTGTCTCAAAGTTGTCGTAGACAGAACAACCTTTAATCATCCTCTGACGGAGCATTTTGTCTCAGATTGATATAGCGGCTGTGGGCCTGTTTTGACACGGGAAACGTTCAGTGTCAATTATGCGCTTCTCTGAGCCCATGAGACGAACCACCGCTGGGGGGTGGATACGTTTGTCCACAGTCCATGGCCCAAAATGCTTCTGTACGTGTTTTTTCTCCACCTCCTCTGATCTTACGGTCTTTGAACCGAGCTCAGGAGGAGGGGTTGACAGCTCTCCTGGTGGCCCCGAGCGCGTGGGTGCACCATGGTTCCCAGTCCTGAAACGCCTGCTGTCGGGGTGCCCGTGGGAACTGCCGTAGAGGAAGGACTCTCCCCTTCCAGGCAGGAGTGACCAGGAGTTACCCAGAAATAGGCCAGCACCTGTGGTCTGGCCATTGAACGAATCCACTTACAGAAGATGGGTTGCCCACAGGATGTAATGCGCACAATTCAGGGTTCTCGTGGTGCATCTACCACAGCGATATACAGATCAAAGCGGACAGCTTTTCAGTGCTGATGTACAGAGAAGGATGTAGAGGCCTCCTCATGTTCTTTAGGTGGCATGGTGTTCTTTCTGCAGCAGCTGATGGACAGAAATTTGCATCCAGCATGTTTAAAACGTACGCTGCAGCCATCTCTTCCTGACATGAAGGTTTCTGAGACAGAACAGGTTTTATCATCCTCTGATGAAACGTGTTCTAAAAGGTGTACAGAGACGCAGGTCTGTCCCACACCCACTTGTTTCCAGTGGGATTTAATACTGGTCCTGCAGGTCATGATCAAAGCTTCATTTGAGCCTTTGGATCAGGTTCCACTTAAATTCTTGTCTCTTTAAACAGCACTGCTGCTGGCTTTCATACCCGCTAAGAGAGTGAGTGTTTTTATCTGCCCTCTCTGTCGCTCCGTCATGTCTCAGAAATTAGGCTGACGGCAGATCAGCTGATTTTAGATCAACCCAGCTTTTATGCCTAATACATCACGAGCTCTTTTAATCAAGAGCGATATCATTGGAGGGGTCGTTCCCCCCCCCTTTTCACACAGATCAGATGAAGTAACGTCTTTTTATCTTCTCTGTCCTGTGCGGGCGTTGACGTGTTACATAGCGTGTACAGCTGCAATGCGTCAACATTTGTTTGTGCATTATAGAGATGCATCTGCAGGTCGCCCGTTATCCACCCAGCGCTTGTCACACTGGCTGTGCGAGACTATTTCTGAAGCCTACAGAGCATCAGAATTAGAGTCTCCTGTCAACCTCAGAGCACACTCTATCAGGGGTATCGTTTTCTCGACTGCTTTACATAATGGTATGTCAATGCAGGATATTTTGCACTGTGGCCGCGTGGTCAACACCCTGCTCATTACTCGCCTTTATTTAGGTGATGTGATGGCCTGTTCCATGACACATTCTGCCCTTAGTGTTTACAGAATGAACATTGTTATTTCATGGAACTCCGTTTTATTCACATCTGTCTGCATGCATTACAGTGTGAGATGTTATCAATCACAAGTTGTGACTGTTATTTGATTCTATTGTCATTAATCAGTTCACAACTATTGTTACCAATCAGTTCATCTGATTAATAATCAACTCTCTTGTTATTATTAATCTGTTCACATGGTTCAGCCGTATACCGGTTAGTTCATGGCTCTTTTCAGCGTTTTTCCCTCCCCGTTGATGTTTCCGGGGCGTTCATGCATTCAGAATGCATAGTTACACAACATGTGTCTGTGCATGGCACATAATTACGCAATGCGTAATTATGCACATGGGAGCTGAGTGATTAGACTTTTTTGGGCAAGCTTCTGCTTCATACGGTGTTCGAATGGACCCAGTGAGGCGAGGACCACATCGGCTTCGCCCTTTACCCACTAAAGCGAAGGCCTTAAAGGGCGAAGCTTATACGAAATAGAACGTTGGTTACGTATTGTAACCCCAGATTCTATGAGTATAGGCATAGCCCTTTAAGCGTCGGGCCTCACTGGCTCCTAAATGGCTGAAGAAAAAGCTATTTTGGGAGCCGATTTCCCGCTCTTAACGTAATTTATACGGACCGGGTGGGGCCCACACAGCAGGTGGGCGTGGACTAAATTTTTTCAGTGCTTATGCTGCGCATAACGGGATAAACCCACTAAAACGAAGGCCTTAAAGGGCTACGCTTATACTCATAGAATCTGGGGTTGGTTGGATTTCATATTTTTATACCTTTTTTATATTTCCTATCAAGCATTCAAATGTCATGTTATACAAAGTGTGTGTGTCTTTCTTCCAGGGTTGCACTATATTTATAGAAAATGTTTGCTAATTCTAACTAGTTGACCTTTAAATATAATCTCATATTAGCTAAGGATAATTTTACAAGTTCACATTTGATATATTACAAGCAATCAAATCATGCCAGATAGCAGACTGATTAACATAAACAAAGCTAGAACACATTTCTGATTTTTAGACAATATATAGTTTGACTAAATAAGATCCCTCAGGATCTCTCTTAATAATAACCATTAACATTTAATCATTGTTGAATACAAGCTACAACAGCAGAAGTATAAAAAGGATCAAGTAAGAACACGCAAACATGAGTTAGATAACAATTAATAGTTATTAATGGTTCCTAGAAATAAACAACTTTAACTCAAATCATTTGGTATCACTAAGGTATAATCACGTTAAACAAACAGCTAAAACGAACAATTTCAGTGAGGCAGAACTTCTTATCTGAAATGTAGATATTAACGTCCTTGAGAGGGTGGGCTAGAGTCGTAACCCTAGCAACAGAAGCTAAATCAATCAGAAAGCTAGCCTTCTCAAACTGTGATAAAAGGCCGGAAATAAGACACGCCCACCGAGCATTTCCAGGAGGCGCACACCGAGACGGTTTGTTCTTTAATGCTCCAAAATATATGCATATATTTTAATAATGTAATTGTTTGTCTCTGAATATCTGTAACCCATGTTTTGTCAAATAAATCTTTTATACCGAGGGCGACGTCTCCGCTGTTTTGAACACGACGTGGTCTTCCAGCCACAACAGATGGTGAACCCCGACGTGCGGCGAGGCGACGCGGCCTATTTAAATTGAATCGAGGTGACTCGCGTTGCACACGCGGAGGAAAAGGGCCCGATTATTCAGGTAAGCTGGTTACCTATTTGGACGTTAACATCCGGTGTACTGGCTATTCGGCTGTAAACCAAATTAAAACTAAATTCAAATTCCTCTGTTCGTGTGCATGCGGCCATCTCCGGAAATAAAGATGGTTATATTTAAGCTAACTTCCGGTGATTCGTGTTAATTCTGACAAAGTGGGTTACTAGTATTCAGACTTGGGGGATGCGTTCGAGGCCGCGTGTCTGTGAGAGAGTGTGTGTTCTGTTATGTGCACGGCTTTTATATAGAACACGATTTAGAATCGTGGCGGAGGATGACTAAGAGTCTG
The DNA here is from genome assembly GCF_014905685.2 of Nematolebias whitei. Lineage (NCBI taxonomy): Eukaryota > Metazoa > Chordata > Actinopteri > Cyprinodontiformes > Rivulidae > Nematolebias > Nematolebias whitei. The sequence continues at coordinate 47,064 of NW_023618632.1, forward strand.
CCGTTAATATATGTATGTAGAAACAAGTTCCCTTTGAATTCAGCGGGTCGTGGCGGACCGAAAGGTTTACCTGACGAGATGAACTTCCTGAGTGAGACTTGGGTAATGCTGCGGTGGAAGTCTTCTGCAATTCGGTGTTGACTGCCGATTAAAGTAGGCTTGATTTGATAATAGTTCGAAGGGAACAGGGCCTGGGGCCGTTAATCTAAATTCCGGGTGGTCTGGGATCGCGCTTTAGGGTCAGAACTTTGTTTGTGCCGTGCTGTTCAAGTTTTCTGTGTGTCTCTGTGTGCAAGGGATGAGGAGGCCTTTACAGCCGCATGTGTGAGTGAAACTGGTGTAGCGTGGGGGAAGGGAAGTGTTTCTTTGTTCCAGACACACGAGGAGGTGAAAGTTTATGCGTGTTTTGGTTTGTCTTCCTTTCTGCGTCAGAGGTGTCTGTGTGATCGGTGCTTCCATATCCTGACCGGAAGAGGGCGCTGTTGTATAAGGCATTGACATGTGTGGACTCTGGGGTGGTTAATACCACAAACTTGTGTATTTTTATCACAGCGGGGCCAGGGTAATAACAAAAAGAAAAGAGATTGAGGCAATTACCTTAAGACCAGGAGACCACTAGCTAAAACAAGCAGAAATAAGCTTTAAGTACCAAAATTAAGTGGGTAGAGCTTGGTTTTCATGAAGTAGGCTGTAAAAGTTGGATTAATTTAAAAAGAAAGGAGGAGTTAGCTGATATTGGCGTGTAACAGCTAAATAGTATCTGATATGGGAGCAGAAATAGCTGAAAATCTTCCAAACATTTGCTGACAGCCATCTGAGGCCAGACAGAAACGGGGATAAGGGAGCAAGGTTAAAAAAACAATTTTCTGTATAATAGGAAGGAGGCAGTGACCTCTGGAACAGTTGGTAGCAGAGGATGGTTGAATCTCGAGGCCAGAGGGGACATCATGTGTACGAGCTGTAATTAAACAGGAGATGGAGTCAGATTAGACGGTAGAGGGTTGAGATGTCAAAGCGACCGAGTGGAAGAGCAGCGAGGCTCACAGCTGTTGTGGTGGGTTCAAACTGGTTTATCAAAGTGTGAATAGGAAGAGAAATAGTGTAGGGATGGTCTTGGAGGTAGTGAACAAATTAGTTTAACTTTCTTCTTGGAATTGACAATAAACTCAGGTTTTAAACTCAACTGAAAAATGACAGAATAAAAATAAGTAATAGACAAAATCCTTGACACTTGTAAAATAAAGAAGAATTTTATTCTGGTCAAAGAAACTCTTACCTGACTCAAATTGAAATGCTTAGGTCAAATAAATTAGGAAACTAAACTCAAATTGGAATACTTGGATTAAATTAATCAGCCTTAACTAAACTCAAATTGGAATACTTGGATTAAATTAATCAGTCTTAACTAAACTCAAATTAAAATACTTGGATTAAATTAATCAGTCCACATGAGTTTATCACATATTGAAAATGTTTAGCGTTTAGGAGCTGTTTCCTTCTAAGAGCTGCCGGAACTAGGTTAATTATGGGACAACAACAATTCTAGTGGGTAAATGGCATGACTTTAACTTTATGACTTGAGATTTCACACAGGTCCTAGGAGTGCAAAAGGACAACAGAGATGTGTACATGGTGAGTTTAAGAAGTTGTACTTTGTGAACAAAGGTGCATGTAGACGTTTTTGTGCAGTGACAATGGACTCTGTGATGTCTTGAAGGGTATACATAGTCTTAATTGATTTGAATTACAAGTATTTTGTTTGTGATCCAGTGAAACAGCATAGTATGAGATGAAATGATTTGCAGATTTGTTATCTAACAAGAAGTGATTACATATTATCATGCTGCCTAAACCTTTACAAGGTCTAAATGGATATTGTGGACCTGAGAGTGGACTTCACTGTCAGGTGGTGAGTCAAAACACATTTTCTACAAGATGGAAGACATTGTTTGAAGGGAATATCTTATGCAGTAGGAGTAAAGACTTAGATTGTGCAGTGTTTAATGGAAGTTTTCACTCTTATGTAACTGAGCGTTTAACACATCTGTTGTACAATCCAGGACACCGGAATGACTCCGTTGAAGGTAAACGCTGCAGTTCCAGAGTAGAACTGGCTAACAGATGATTAATGTGGATAACAGATGAATGTTGAATCTGATTTTAATAATTGGATTGTTTATTTTTCCTTCTCAGCGGCCTGAGAGGACAGACCT
>NW_023618633.1:0-22627 GCF_014905685.2 Nematolebias whitei
GGGCGGACGGACGGACGGACGCTTTATTGATCCCGAAGGAAAGTACATGGCGATCTGTAGCTCTCATACACACAAACAACAACATAAAAACACACCTCAATAAAATAATATATATACACACATAATATGAAAGAGGCCAGCCTTCTGAGAAAATACAATCTGCTCAGCCCCTTCTTGTTCACAGCATCCATATTAGCAGTCCAGTTCAGCTTGTTGTCCAGCTGTAGCCCCAGATATTTATAGGCTGACACCACCTCAATTTCCGATCCTTCAATAACAATGGGCTGCAAAGAGGGTGGAGCTCTGCAGAAATCCAACACCACCTCTTTGATTTTAATGGTATTCAGAGATAAAGACCCAATGTTAGTAATAATTACTAACATTGCAGTGTTTCCCCTACCATTATACAAGCGGGGTGCCGCACCCCGTCAACAGAACTTAGCACCCCGCCTACCAAACTGAACTTGCCAACTCACCCTGCACTGACATGGCACTAAGCTAGCGGCACAAAATACAGGCTCTCTAGCTCAAAAAGCTAAAGACAGCACTCACGTTGCCTCTTCCCTCGTGCTGATCACCCCACACCCCCACTCAAAAACTGTTAGTACAAGCTGCGCTCAGACGTCTCCGTCCCCCCATCAACAAAAATCATGGATGAGATGAGCACCCCGCCATGGCAAGTTAACTAGGAGAAACACTGCATTGGTTTGTCAAGCTCTCAACACCACAAAAGGCAGAACAGCAGAGTAGTAGTAATACTGCACACAGTTCATCTGGTACTGATTTAATATAGAACTTCCGGTAAGATGGCGCCCATGTACATGGCTTGCAATCCACCTCTGCTGATGGTGTTCGGAACTTCGGATTATTTTTGTTTTTTGCATTTCTCATCTGTGACATCAACTCTCTGCTGGTGTATGACAGACAACAACTTTTGGATCTTCGTTTTTCTGTCACTGAAGTCGCTTATTTGGAAAAATATGAGCGTACCTCTGGACCCCCCCTCCTCCCCCCCTGCTGGCGGACGTGCCAGCTTACCTTCGCTGCGCTCCTCACCTCCCTGCCCGCAGATCTTGCTTCAGACTCCGGGGAAAACGTGCTGGTCAGATAGTGAAGCTGAAAGCTCTGCACGCTGCATATTCCTCTCCTGTGTCCCCGGACCAGGTAACCAGCTTTAGTTGTCAGCCGGTGCGCAGCTCGGACCAACCTGGAGGGGCTGTTATTGAAAACCTGCGGCCATTAGCGCGCGCTAGCTCCACCGCTGCTAGCTCCACTTTGGACGGTATCCGGATGTGTTTGGTCAACACAAGATCTGTTACCAACAAAACTTTTATCCTCAGGGACTACTTTCAAGAGCACGATTTGGACTTTCTGTGCATCACAGAGACTTGGATGTCTCCGGGTGAGTCCAGCGCCTTGACGGAATTACTGCCACCGAACTGTCTGTATTTTAACGCCCCGCGCCCATCAGGCAGGCGCGGTGGTGGATTAGTAACAATATTCAAATCAACTTTTGACTGTAAACAACTGCCCATCCCAGTTTCCCACGCCAGCTTTGAGCTGAGCGTCTTTGAACTCGGACATTCACCTGCGACGTTATTTGCACTCGTCTACCGTCCACCTCGGTCAAAGGACTTCATAAATGAGTTTTCTGACTTCTTGGCTGAAATCACACCAAAATATGAGCATGTTTTCATTATTGGTGACTTTAATTTGCACATATGCTGTCCTGAGAAGCCCTTGGTTAAAGACTTTTTAGATTTATTGGACTCATTTAATTTAACTCAGCATGTAAACGGTCCCACCCAAGAGCGTGAACATACACTGGACCTTGTTTTAACTCATGATATGACTGTTAATAATCTTGTTATTGGTGATAATGTTTTTTCAGACCACATGCCAGTCCGGTTTGAGTTCACCCTCCCCCATCTAACTCCTAAGCCGTGCATTCTTGCACGTAGGACTCGGACCATTAACCACTTCACTGCCGCACGTTTCACAGATGTTTATAACTCTGAAATGATCATTCAGCCCCCAGTGTTTCTCACCACCACTGAGGAGCTGACATCCCAGTTCAACTCTGCTTAAAGACTCTGGATCATGTTGTGCCTGTTAAAACCAAAAAATCAAAACTGAGAGCAGAACCTTGGCTGAGTGACATCACCAAGGCCGTTAGGCAGCAATGTAGGAGGGCGGAGCGCAAGTGGAAGAAAGACAGGCTGCAGGTCTCTTTCCAGATACTTAGAGTACACATGAATGACAACCTCAGCTGGAGCAACAACACCACCAGCCTGATCAAGAAAGCTCATCAGAGACTCTACTTCCTCAGAAGGCTGAGGCGAGCTGGTCTGGGAAGCTCAGTCCTCACCTCCTTCTAAAGGTGTGCAGTGGAGAGCATCCTGTGCTCGAGCATCAACGTGTGGCATGGAGGCTGCACAGCTGCAGAAAGAAAAGCTTTGCAGAGAGTGGTGAAGGCTGCACAGAAGATGTTGGAATCAGCCTCCCCACCATCACAGACATCTACACCTCCAGATGCAGGAAGAGGGCCACCTGCATCATGAAGGACCCCACTCACCCAGCACACACACTTTTTGCCCCACTCCCCTCAGGAAGGAGGTTAAGGAGCATTAAGTGTAGAACCACTAGACTGAGGAACAGCTTCTACCCTGAGGCTGTTAGACTCATGAATCTCTAACCAGAATAATCACTGTGAAAAACCATATCATGTTGCTGCTGATCTGTTTCATGTTGCTGCTGATCTGTTTCAATGTTGATGTGTTCATGCGTGCACATCTGCTCACAGACTCATGTTCATGTTTGTGCTGATGTTCAATGTTTTATGTTATGAGTGCTTAGTGTATATTTAGTTGATGTTTTTCTTAGTTCATATCTTAGATGTTATTACTGTTTTTCTTAGACATTTTATTGTTGGATGTAACTGGGACCCCGTGTACATAATTTCGCTCCACCACATGTACCACATGAGGTGCGAATGACAATAAAGAAACTCTGACTCTGACTCTGACATGTACCAATGCACTCAATAGGTCGTCCATTATAGTCTTTTAGGCCCAACTTTGCTTCTTTTATGTGAGTTTTTTTTTGCATTTTTTTTTATGTCAGACATGCTTATGAGATTTGCCTTAGCACTTGTGTCCAATCTGATCCTGATTGCAGTTCCATTTATCAGCAAAGGAATTATCCATTTATCTTTTCTGGCAACATTTTGTAATTCTGACTCATTTTCACAGTTCACTATGCCAATAAAGAATGTGTCACTTAGGTCGGTTTCCTCCACTAAGTTTACACGATTCCTCTTCTTTTCTTTTTTCCTCTTAATAAAGCACTGCTTTGCAATGTGGTTCTTTCCACAGCAATTTAAACACTGCTTACCGTAGGCAGGACATTGTCGCAGTTTATGTCGTAACCCACACCGCTTACAGTTGATGACACCATCCTCTGCAGCTGCCTTTGTGCATTCTGTGCATGCCGTTTTCTCTGGCAGGACACCACTCCTACTGTCGTTGCTCCGTCACTGAACTGTGAAGTAGTTCCTGTTGACAGTTCCGAAAATGTTCTCACTTGCTTTAGAGACAGTTCACTTGCCCGACACATCTTTATCAGTTTCCAGAGTCAGTTCCACTTCTCTCAGCAGCCTCTCTCTGAGTTTCCCATCACATACACCAAAGACGATTTGATCTCTGATCATCGAGTCCTTCAGCAGGCCAAAGTTGCATGACTGGGCTTTCACTTTCAAGTCTGTCAGAAAGTTATCGAAGGGTTCATGCTGGTTCTGCATCCGGGAGCGAAAAACATATCTCTCATAACATTCATTCTTCTTGGGTGAACAGTGAGCATCAAACTTATTGAGCACAACATCCAACTTCTCACTGTCTTCTGAATTATCAAACACAAATGTGTTGTAGACCTCCAAAGCTTGTGGTCCTGCTATGGTCAGCAACATGGCTACCTTTCTCGGCTCCGGCTTTGTCTCCAGGCCTATTGCAGCAACATATAGTTGAAAACGTTGTTTGAAGGCACGCCAATTTTCATCCACGTTTCCAGTCAGCCTCAAGCTCTCAGGTGGTTTTAGATCCATGATCAGCTTCTCAGTTTACTCCTGACACCATGTTATATTTGTGTTTGATAAGAACCAGTCCCCTATTACTGCCCAGGTACTTTTATTAAATCTCTGCTCACAGGTCTGCTCACACAGGTCACAGGTGTCTTAAGTATCTCATCAAACTCTTACTCTATTGTTTTCACATTTATACATTCATGTATACTCGTGACTGACACCTACTGGACAAGCATAATACATCCAATCATCACATTGGCATTATCGTGTTGAAAAATGCAGGGTCTTCCCTGAAAGAGATGACGTCTAGATGGGAGCATATGTTGTTCTAGAACCTGAACATAGTTCTCTGCATTAATGGTGCCTTTCCAGACATGCAAGCTGCCCATGCCACAAGCGCTCATGCAACCCCATACCATCAGTGATGCAGGCTTCTGAACGGAGCGTTGATAACAACTTGGGCTATCCTTGTCCTCTCTGGTCTGGATGACATGGCATCCCAGTGTTCCATAAAGAACTTCAAATCGTGACTCATCTGACCACAGAACAGTATTCCATTTTGCCACACTCCATTTTAAATGACCCCTGGCCCAGTGCAAACGTCTGAGCTTGTGGAGCTTGCTTAGAAATGGCTTCCTCTTTGCACTGTAGAGTTTCAGCTGGCAACGGCAGATGGCATGGTGGATTGTGTTCACTGATGATGCTTTCTGGAAGTATTCATGAGCCCATTCGGTTATTTCCTTGACAGTGGCATTCCTGTTTGAGGTGCAGTGACGTTTAAGGGCCCAGAGCTCACGAGCATCCAGTAGAGTTTTATGGCCTTGACCCTTACGCACAGCGATTGTTCCAGATTCTCTGAATCTTTTGATGATGTTATGCATGGTTGATGATGATAACTTAAAAGTCTTTGCTATTTTACACTGGGTAACACCATTCTGGTATTGCTGCACTATCTTTCTGGGCAACAATGGTGGAAATGGTGATCCTCTTACCATCTTGGCTTCTGAGAGACACTGACACTCTGAGAAGCTCTTTTTATACCCAATCATGTTGTCAATTGACCTAATTAGTGTTAATTGGTCTTCCAGCTGTTTGTTATATGCTCAATTTCCTTTTTCCAGTCACTTATTGCTACTTGTCCCAACTTTTTTGGGATTTGTTGACACTGTGAAATTTTGAATCAACATATTTTTTCTTTAAAATGTTACATTTACTCAGATTAAACTTTTGATCTGTCATCTATGTTATATTACGAATAAAATATTGACATTTGCCATCTCCACATCATTACATTCAGTTTTTATTCATAATTTGTTTAGTGTCCCAACTTTTTTGGAATCCGGTTTGTAATAAGGGAGAGATTGTGTCATTATCGTTTAACTCAAAATATTCTTTCAGAGCTTTTTGAAGGTCTTGTCTAAGTTTCTCATCATTTAATAAAGATACATTAAGTATTTAAAGTAACCAGTATTTAAACTGGTTAGTCAGTCCAATCTTTAATTTGAATAAAACTGGAGCATGATCCGATATAGTGATCGGTTCTATATTACATTCAATAACTCTATAAGTATCCCCCCTTGTTATCAAGAACATATCCAGTCTATACCATGAACTTGTGACATAAAAGTAAAATCCTTTTCTCTAGGGTGCAAATGACGCCAAATGTCTATTAATCCTAGTTCCTGCATCATAGCATTAAGAGTTATAGATTTTCTTGATGAAGACCCCGCTCCCACTGGGAGTCGATCCAAGGATGGTCTAAGTACACAATTAAAGTCCCCACCAACCAAGACCATTCCCTCCGCTTTATCTGCTAATTTTGAGGCTATTAATTTAAAGAATTTAGGACAGTCCTCATTCGGAGCATAGAGGTTAAGCAAAGTGATTTTATCACCTTCAGTTTCACCTGTCACCATCACATATCTACCCTCCTTGTCAGTAGATGTTTCCTTATGGTTAAAATATACATTTTTGTTTATAAGGATGGCCACTCCTCTTTTCCTCCCATATGAGGAAGCATACATCTGATCCACCCATTCTCTCTTCAGTTTTAAATGCTCATTTTCTGATAAATGTCTCCTGGATCATTGCAATAGAGCATTGCAGTTTCTTCAACTGATTAAATATTCTCTTTCTTTTAATTGGAGTGCTTATGCCCTTAACATTATAGGTAATACATGTTAAGTTATTCATAATTTCACATACTTTGTAGTTATGGTTATATTTATTGGTTCTGCAACAAACACAAGCTTAAGATACATGTGTTTTATAGACTTATAAGAAAAATGACAACTGTCCAACACCAATCTCAACACAAAATGAACACAACATTTAACATAATAAAAATAAAACTTCCACATACCCAGCTGGTTTTTCATAATTTAATGAAAAGTACCAGTCCCAAGATGTAGTGAGTGAAGGATGGTGACGATTCCTCCGTGGGGGGGTCACACACCGTGTCAAGCTGCGTGCGTCGCGCTCGTAGGGCAGGTGCTGCGGCTCTTGTGCGGTTTTGTCGCGGGTCTGTAACTCGCAAAGTCCGTCTGGTGAGTGGAAAAACATATCGTCGTAGTCCTAACAAAATCGGTAATAAACTGTAATCCCGTTAGATATGCTCAGCAATTATTTATCTCCATCCAAGAAAGCCTTCACATCAGAGCTGAGCAGCCTCCCCGTGTCTCTCGTGCGCGTCCCTCCTGCAGCGCTCCACCTGTGCTGGGCCAGCTCGCGCTACATGCTCTCCTCTCATCAACTCGTACCTGGATTCCAAGCTCCTGTAGTGCTGGCACGGCCTCCATCAGGGTCGGGTATGTCTTTTATCCATCCTCTGTGAGCATTCTTAGTTGCGCTGGATAAATGCATTTAGCTTTGATGTTTTTCTGCTTCAGCTGTTTTATGACCCGAGGTAACTGCACACGCCTTTTCTGTAGCTCTGGGGAATAATCATGGTCAAAGTAGATAGGCCTATCCTTGTAAATTACTTTTTCTGGCTCCAGACTTCTCGCAGAATCGTTTCTTTCACTGAAAAGTCCACAAACTTTACAATCAGTGACCGGGGGCCAGCGGTGGGGTGTCTTGGCTTAGCTGCAGGTGTTCTGTGAGCTCGCTCTATCCACATGTCCACTTCAGGCGTTAGTTGTAAGGTTGTTTTAATTAGAATAGAATTCAACTTTATTGTCATTGCACATACCATACCATACCAATTTATTTATAAAGCACTTTAAACAGTGACAAAGCACACCAAAGTGCTGTACAGGGACAAACAGAACAAGCACACAGCAACAGATTACATAACAGGACACCAAAAAGTAGAAACCGACAAAAACAATAATGGATAACAACAACAACCGCAACATGACTAACACAGTGTGATGCACACAGACTCAGCACAGATCACACAGTTGTAGTGAACTAGGCCTGATGTCAAGACCTTGACCTTAAGGACCATATGGGACAGAACTTGTCATTTCATTGATTTGCATCCAGAAATACAGGTTGACCCATCCTGAGACTTTCTTTCTTGAATTAATCAAGTAAAAGAAGACTACTTTCTATTATCATTACCATTTTACAAATGTTTGATAATCAAATTGTGTTAGTTCAAACAATGTTTAAATGTTGAAGTGAACTACTCATTTTTATTAACTGTGAAACAGTAATAATGATTCTTAATCCTCATTCAAAGTGAAATCAAGTTGGAATATGTTACAGAGTAATGATTCAATTTCTTGATCGTCTGTTTGAAGTGAGCAAGTGATGGAAGTTGGTCAAAGTTCAAGTTTCGGTCAACTGCAAGTTTACTGAAAAGAAATGTCATGTTTAACTTTTACAGCAAGATACTAGAGAATTGACTCCACGAAGTCTGAAGTTCTTCATAATATCTTCTGTCTGTTCTTAAACAATCTTAATCTTTTTCCTTGACTTTTCATAACACCTTACATCACAAAACACACCTCTGTTTTGGTCCATCGACCAATCAGAAACTCTCAAATGAACCGGAAGTGAGCTTTCTTTAAATGTTGGCACTTCCTAGTTCAAGGAGCTCAGTCTTGAAGAAGAAGTGAAGTTCAGTTGAAGATGGAGTAGAGGAAGAAGTTCTGCAGGAACTCAGCAGTTCTGCAGTTCTGAAACTCAGCAAGTTCCAGAGTTCATGAAGGCTGGAATTCAGGATGCTGCTGAAAGAGAATCAAGCTGAACCAGAGAAGATTTGGGAATTATGAAAGTCTGTCCTGGATGACCTCACGACTCCCGAGGTTTTAGCTGTTCTCACGGAGACGCTGAAAGAGTTGAAAGGAGAGCTCTACACCAACGCTGAAACTATCATCTGCAAAGGTAAAAGAGTCGATCTCAACCAAGCGTACCGTTGGGACAAGCTGGTCCAAAAGAGCGTGCGGTTCTGGTTAAAACAGACAAATTCCCTCACACATCTCTCTGTAGATAAACTTCATCTTTCCATCTTTAAATTCTTCTATCTGCTAAAAATCATTACAGATATTTTTAGAAATGTCTGAAGCAAAGTTTTTCAATCACCGCCGTGTGGTTGACGTCTGTTCTGCTGGAAGTGAGAACAATCGCCGCATTGTTCACTTCCTGTAAACTGATTAATAAGCTGTCGTTATTTTCAATTTTTGCCAATTAATGTAAATGTGTGATGTGTTAAACTTGATTCTGTTAATAAATGACCCACTGTCTTGGTGAGTCAAAGATAATTAACGTCTCACGTCCACATTTTATTAAATTCAGATGCACGTCATTATACAGTCCAGAAAAATGAAAGAATCCGTTTTAACAGTATGAATATATATCAGTATATGTACATACTACACAGTGCAGAAAGCCAGGGAATAGAAGTGTGTTTTTAAGCGAGATTTAAAAACTGTGAGGGAGGGGGCCTGTCTAACCAGCAGAGGTAACTCATTCCAAAGTCTTGGGCCTGCTACAGAGAAGGCCCTGTCACCTCTGCGCTTGAGATGGGTTCCTGGGACTGTTAGGAGCAACTGGTCTGCTGATCTGAGAGAACATGGTGGGACATACGGTTGGAGCAGATCAGTAAGATAGGAGGGGGCAGAGCTGTTTTGTGATTTATAGACATACAAGAGTATTTTGAATTTGATTCGAAGGTGAACCGGAAGCCAGTGTAGGGAGGCCAAAACAGGTGTAATGTGCTCCCTTTTGCTTGTGCTTGTCAAAAACCGGGCTGCTGCATTTTGGACCAGTTGGAGTCTAGCTATGGAGGTCTGACTGATACCAAAAAGGAGTGAGTTGCAATAGTCGAGCCTGGATGTAATGAATGCAAGAATTACTGTTTCCAGGTTATTTTTGGACAATATGGGCTTCAGCTTAGACAGTCGCCTCAGCTGGAAAAAGCAGGATTTAACAATCATATTTACATGATTGTTGAGTTTCAGAGAAGGGTCAAGTATCACTCCTAGATTAGTGACTCTTTGTTTCACTAACGGTGACAGAACGGATAGGTCGATGCAGTGGTTGGTGATTGTGTCATTGGGAGGAAACAGCATAACTTCAGATTTCTTCTCGTTGAAACTCAAGAAATTTAAAGCCATCCAATCTCTGATGTCAGCCAGGCAGTCCAGAAACGGTTGAATAGAGCGAGTACCGTTGAGTCTGAGGGGGAAGTAGATTTGGCAGTTGTCGGCGTAGAAATGAAAAGGTATGTTATGTTTCCTGAAAATAGCACCTAGTGGCAGCAGGTATAAAGAAAATAAAAGAGGACCAAGGATGGACCCTTGCGGTACCCCCCATTTAAGCGCTGCCGAGGCTGAACTAAAATCTTTGATGGAGACACAAAAGGACCTGTCAGCGAGGTAAGATCTAAGCCATTCGAGGGCTGACCCAGTGATGCCCACCCACTGCTCTAACCTCGCAATGAGGATCTCGTGGTCAATTGTATCAAAGGCAGATGTGAGGTCCAGTAAGAGAAGGAGCACAGAATCACCAGCGTCTGTGAATAGGAGAATGTTGTTAAAAACCTTGAGTAGAGCAGTTTCAGTGCTGTGGAGAGGTTTAAAGCCAGACTGGAATAGCTCTAAGATGGCATTATCCTCTAGAAAGCATTTCAGCTGGGACTCCACTATTTTTTTCCAGCAGTTTAGCGACAAATGGGAGCCTGGAGACGGGCCGGAAGTTGGACATGACTGAGGGGTCAAGGCTAGGTTTTTTCAGGAGAGGCTGGACAGCAGCATGTTTAAAAGTTATTGGCACCACACCTGAGGCTAAGCTGCTGTTCACAATGCCAAGAACAGGAGGGCCCAGAACAGGAAGAAGCTCCTTAAAGAGTCGAGGGGGGACAACTTCAAAAGGGGAGCCAGATGGCTTCATGCCGCACATGACCTGCTCCAGGGAAGACAGAGAGATGGGCTCGAAGTGGTCCAGAACAGGTGTCACAGGTACAAAGCAACGAAATGCAGTTTGCATCTATCCAGAAGTGCTTAGCAAGAAAAATAAATTGGTAGATATATATAGTACAATATACAGTAAGTTGCTTTGAATATGCTATAGGTATAAATATATACAGGTTGTGAGTGTACAGACTATGAACAGGTTATAATATGAAGGGGTATAAACAGCTATATAAAAGAAAAAAAAAAATATATATATATATATAAGTATGTGAGTACTTATGAACAGTAGATAGTAGATTATGTGTACAGTTTGTACAGTAGTGGGCTAACGGATGAAAGTGCAGGTGGTGGTGTTACAGTCCATGTGCTGTTGTTGTGTGTATGAGAATACAGACCGTTGTTGTTATTCAGATGTCACGAGGCAGAGTTCAAGAGTGTGACAGCTGTGGGGAAGAAGCTGTTCCGGTACCTGGTGGTTTTAGTCCGGAGGCTCCTGTAGCGCCTCCTAGAGGGCAGGAGGGTGAAGAGTCTGTGTGCTGGGTGGCTGAAGTCTTATGATTTTTCCAGCCCTTTTCGGACACCGCTTCCTGTAGATGTCCTTTATGGCAGGAAGTGGTGCTTCAGTGATGTGTTGGGCTGCTTTCACCACCCTCTGCAGCGCCTTCCGGTCTGAGGCAGAGCAGCTCCCGTACCAGACTGTGATGCAGTTGGTCAGGATGCTTTCAATGGTGCAGCGGTAAATGTTCACCAGGATGTCTGAGGACAGGTGGTTCTTCCTCAGAGTCCTCAGAAAGAAAAGGCGCTGGTGAGCTTTCTTGATCAGTTTGGAACAGCCGGTCATCCAGGTGAGATCCTCGGAGATGTGGACACCCAGGAACTTGAAGCTGTTCACACGCTCCACCACTGCCCCCTTGATGTAGATGGGTGGATGTGGGCCAGCATTCCTCCTGAAGTCCACGATGAGCTCCTTAGTCTTCTCAGTGTTGAGCAGCAGGTTGTTGTTGTCACACCACTCAGCCAGACGAACCACCTCCTCCCTATAAGCGGTCTCATCGTTGTCTTTGATGAGGCCGATCACCGTGGTGTCATCTGCAAACTTAATGATGGTATTGGAACCATCAACAGATTTGCAGTCATGGGTGAAGAGGGAGTAGAGGAAGGGACTCATCACACAGCCTTGTGGTACACCGGTGTTAATAGTGATGGTAGATGAGCAGTGGTTATCCAGCCGGACATGTTGGGGTCGGTTGGTCAGAAAGTCCAATAACCAGTTGCCCATGAGGGAACTGATGCCCAAGTCTGTGAGTTTTGTGATAAGTTTTGAGGGGATGACTGTGTTGAATGCTGAACTAAAATCTATGAACAGCATCCGGGCATAGGTGTTTTTGTTATCCAGGTGTGAGAGAACAGAGTGCAGCGCTATGGAGACTGCATCCTCTGTGCTCCTGTTCTGGCGGTATGCAAAGGGGTGGGGGGCCGGGGGGGGGGGGGGGGACAGGATTTGAGGTGTACTAGGACCAGCTGCTCAAAACACTTTGCGATGATGGAGGTGAACATAATATTTTAGAGATTTTCCAATCTGGTTTTAGATCACTTCATAGCACAGAGTCAGCTCTCTTAAAAGTTTTTAACGATATATTTTGGGCAACTGATTCTGGTGACTGTGTTGTTTTGGTGTTGTTGGATTTATCAGCTGCTTTTGACACAGTTGATCACAGGATTTTAATTGCTCGTCTGGAACAATATGTGGGCCTTGGTCAAACAGCTCTAGACTGGTTTAAGTCTTATTTGACAAAACGCACTTTTTGTGTCTGTCTTGATGGCAATAGATCATCCTCTGCTCCTCTATCATGTGGTGTTCCGCAGGGCTCAGTCTTGGGTCCTCTTTTGTTCTTACTGTATCTCCTTCCTCTTGGCTCTGTTTTTAGGAAATACGGGATTGCTTTTCATTGTTATGCTGATGACACACAGATTTATTTACCTTTAAAGAAAGCAGATTCCACTTCTCTTCGGTCTCTGTTTCTATGTTTGGAGGATTTGAAGGCATGGATGGCCCAAAATTTCTTGAAATTAAATGAAGACAAGACAGAGGTAGTGATTTTTGGCAGCTCGAATGAAGACTCTCTGCCTGTTGATTGCTCTTTGGCTCAGTATGTCAGGCCAGTTGTTACAAATTTAGGGGTCAAGATGGATGCTGGTCTTAGGATGGAGTCTCAAATTAAAACAGTTGTAAAGTCAGGCTTTTTTCATTTGAGGCAGCTGGCTAAAGTAAAACCAATTCTTCCCAGACAGCATTTTGAAACAGCAATCCATGCATTTGTGACCACACGGCTAGATTACTGCAATGCACTTTACATAGGTATTAGTGATTCATGTATTTCCCAGCTTCAGAGGGTTCAGAATGCAGCTGCACGACTTTTAACAGGTACACGGAAATTTGACAGTATTTCTCCTGTTTTGGCCTCTTTACATTGGTTGCCGGTATATTACCGGATTCATTTTAAAATACTTTTATTTGTTTTTAAAGCTTTAAATGGCCATGCCCCTCCATACCTGTCTGAGCTGCTACATTCTTACACACCCTCTCGTTCACTCAGGTCAGCTGACCAGTTGTTTCTGAAGGTCCCGAAGACAAAGCGTAAGCTTAGAGGGGACCGAGCTTTTTCTGTGATAGCTCCCAGGCTCTGGAATGACCTTCCATTGAACATAAGACAGGCCTCTTCAATTGAGGTTTTTAAGTCCCTTCTTAAAACTCATCTTTTTTCTTTGGCCTTTTAGCACAATCTGAGATGTTTTACCTTGTTTTATTGTGTTTGTATTTTATTTTATTCTATTCCTGTTTTAAATTTTACCCATCCATTTTATCATTGTATTGTATTATATAATTGTGTAAAGCACTTTGGTCCTGTTGGGTGCATAAAGTGCTCTATAAATAAAGTTGGTATGGTATGGTATGGTATGGTAGGGCTACCGGACGGTAGTCGTTGAGTCTTGATGGTTTTGAGTTCTTGGGTATTGGGACGATGGAGGTGGTTTTGAAGCAGGTTGGTACCACAGCATGGGCCAAGGACAGGTTGAATATGTCCGTCAGTACTCCTGCCAGCTCCCCAGAACATGCTCTAAGAACACGTCCAGGGATGTCATCAGGACCCGCAGCCTTGTGAACTCTAATCCTGCTCAGCGCCGCTCCTACATCGGTGGGGAAAAGAGTCAGTGGTTGGTGGTCTGGAGACACATCTGCCTTAGTTGTAGTTGTTGGGTTCCCTCTCTCAAAACGAGCATAGAAATTGTTGAGCTCGTTGAGGAAGGAAACATCAGAGGAGACGAGGGAAGGGTTTATGGCCCTGTAATCTGTAATGATCTGGAGTCCTTGCCACATACGTCGGGGGTTGGAGTTTGAGAAGTGTTCTTCTATCCTCCCCTTGTAGTGGTGCTTGGCCTTTTTGATGCCCCTCTTCAGCTCAGCCCTGGCTGTACTGTAGGCCTGTGTATCCCCTGACCTGAAGGCGATAATGCGAGCCTTCAGCAGTAGACCTACATCCCGATTCATCCAAGGCTTCTGGTTGGGGTACATGGTGATCCGTTTCTGGGTGGTGACACTGTCTATAGTGGTGGAGATGTGGTCCAGCACAGATGATGCGTACTGTTCTGAGTGAAAATATTCCAATCAGTGTTTTTGAACCGGTCCTGGAGCACTTTAGCTATGTTTACATGCGCAGAATTCTTTGACCGGATTGAAATGTGTTCTGTTTGAATAATTCAAATGTATTGTTTACATGGGCACAATCTGTTCATGATGAGTGTTTACATGCAGCGGGCTTTGTTCTGAACAGCAGTACTGACATGCACAGAGTGGTAAACTCTCCTTAAAAAAGACCACCGAAGAAGAAGTTCTACTTCCGGGGTGAACGTAAACAAACCTGAGCACCCAAAATGGACCCGCGACAGGTTTTAATGATGGTGGAGACGTTACTGCACTCCCTGACTGAGCTACAGGTAATACAGATCATTCTGAGCTATTTCAAAGTTTCTAGTAGAAATGTTGTGTCGCTCACCGACCAGTTTTGCTTCCCTGACATGCTAATATTATTAGCGATAGCCAGGCGGAAATAGCAAAGTCGCACATGCGCAGTGAGGTCAGTTTTTCACGATCAGATAAAAACGAACAGATCAAGCGTTTACATGCGCACCGATCAGGTTTCGGATCGGCGCAAACCACCCGTTTCGTTCTGATCACAAATTATATCGGATCGCGCCGAATACACAAAAAATAACCCGAAGGGAGTGTTTACATGACACACTTTTATTCCAACCGGCCATTTGATCCAGTTACTTACAGGTCCTTCTCAAAAAATTAGCATATTGTGATAAAGGTCATTATTTTCCATAATGTAATGATAAAAATGAAACTTTCATATATTTCAGATTCATTGCACACCAACTGAAATATTTCAGGTCTTTAATTGTTTTAATACTGATGATTATAGCATACAGCTCATGAAAACCCAAAATGCCTGTCCCAAATAATTAGCATATTTCATCCCACCAATGAAAGACAAGTGTTTTTAATACAAAAAACACCAACCTTCAAATAATCATGTTCAGTTATGCACTCAATACTTGGTCGGGAATCCTTTTGCATGAATGACTGCTTCGATGCGGCGTGGCATGGAGGCAATCAGCCTGTGGCACTGCTGAGGTGTTATGGAGGCCCAGGATGCTTCGATAGCGGCCTTAAGCTCATCCAGAGTGTTGGGTCTTGCGTCTCTCAACTTTCTCTTCACAATATCCCACAGGTTCTCTATGGGGTTCAGGTCAGGAGAGTTGGCAGGCCAATTGAGCACAGTAATACCATGGTCAGTAAACCATTTACCAGTGGTTTTGGCACTGTGAGCAGGTGCCAGGTCGTGCTGAAAAATTAAATCTTCATCTCCATAAAGCTTTTCAGCAGATGGAAGCATGAAGTGCTCCAAAATCTCCTGATAGCTAGCTGCATTGAACCTGCGCTTGATAAAACACAGTGGACCAACACCAGCAGATGACATGACACCCCAGTGACTGTGGAAACTTGACACTGGACCTCAAGCAATGTGAATTCTGTGTCTCCTCTCTTCCTCCAGACTCTGGGACCTTGATTTCCAAAGGAAATGCAAAATTTACTGTAATCAGAGAACATAACTTTGGACCACTCAGCAGCAGTCCCAGGCGAGATGCTTCTGACGCAGTCTCTTGTTCAAAAGTGGCTTGACCTGGGGAATGCGGCACCTGTAGCCCATTTCCTGCACACGCCTGTGCACGGAGGCTCTGGATGTTTCTACTCCAGACTCAGTCCACTGCTTCTGCAGGTCCCCCAAGGTCTGGAATCGGCCCTTCTCCACAATCCTCCTCAGGGTCCGGTCACCTCTTCTCGTTGTGCAGCGTTTTCTGCCACACTTTTCCCTTCCCACAGACTTCCCACTGAGGTGCCTTGATACAGCACTCTGGGAACAGCCTATTCGTTCAGCAATTTCTTTCTGTGTCTTACCCTCTTGCTTGAGGGTGTCAATGATGGCCTTCTGGACAGCAGTCAGGTCGGCAGTCTTACCCATGATTGCGGTTTTGAGTAATGAACAAGGCTGGGAGTTTTTAAAAGCCTCAGGAATCTTTTGCAGGTGTTTAGAGTTACGTCGTTGATTCAGATGGTTAGGTTAATAGCTTGTTTAGAGAACCTTTTCATGATATGCTAATTTTTTGGGACAGGCATTTTGGGTTTTCATGAGCTGTATGCCATAATCATCAGTATTAAAACAATTAAAGACCTGAAATATTTCAGTTGGTGTGCAATGAATCTAAAATATATGAAAGTTTAATTTTTATCATTACATTATGGAAAATAATGACCTTTATCACAATATGCTAATTTTTTGAGAAGGACCTGTATGTCCATGTAAACATACCCAGTGTCTGTCCCCTCTGGCCACACTTTTATTGTCCTCACAGTGGGTTTCACATGTTGGATGAGTGGTGAGTACCAAGGTGTGAGGAAAATGGAGAGATGGTCCGATTGTCCAATGTGGGGGAGGGGTGTTGCTTTGTATGCTCCAGCCAGGTTGGAGTAAACATGGTCCAAAGTCTTGTCCCCTCTGGTGTGGCAGGAGACATGTTGGTGGAATCTGGGGAGGACTGTCTTCAAGTTGGAGTGGTTAAAGTCACCAGCAACAATAAAAGCAGCCTCAGGGTGTTTGGTCTGGTGTTTGCTAATGGCTGCATAAAGTTCTTTCATAGCCAGCTTAGCATTAGCATCCGGGGGGATATACACTGCAGTGAGTATGATGGAAGTGAGTTCTCTGAGGAGGTAATAAGGTCTGCATTTGACCATTATAAACTCTACATTAGGTGAGCATTGTCTCTCGGTAGTAGCAGAGTCTGTGCACCAAGCTTTGTTAATATAAATGCACAAACCTCCACCTCTGGTCTTGCCGGAGTCCTCAGTTATCCTGTCGGCTAGGTGTGTGTGGCGTCCTGCTAACTCAATCGCATTGTCCGGGCAGCTGTTGTTTAACCATATTTCTGTGAAAATCATGACGTTTGAGTTCATAATCCGCCTGTTGTTGGTGATGGAGAGCCGTATTTCATCCATTTTGTTTGCCAAAGAACGGACATTGGCGAGGAAAATGCTGGGTAAGGGCAGCCGATGTGGTGTAAGTTTTAGCTTAGCCCGTAGTCCTCCGCGCTTACCCCGCCTTTGTTTATGTTTTCTGCACCGTCTGCGTGTACTTCCTCCCGGCCTGGAGGAGTAAGCAGCCTCCGGTGTTCTGGAGATCTCTGGAACGAGTCGGAGATCGGCAACAAAACTATCGGAGGTTTGAGTACAGATGTCCAGAAGCTCCTGTCTGCTGTAGAACAGCAACGCTGAGCAATTCTGGATGAATAGTCCGGTCAAAACTATTAGAAAATTAAAAATTAGTTCTTTACCAAAAGCAATTACATCTTTGCCTTCACTATCTTCTGGTACTTGGTAGATTCTCAAATTATTTCTTCAAAGTTTATTTTGCATGTCCTCATATTTAGCCGTTAATTCGATCTCCCTGTGCAGCAGGTGTCTGATAGCCCTCTCGTGTCTCTGCGTCATGTCTTCAGTGTCGCTAATGCGGCTTTCAGCCTCCGCAGTCCTCTTTTCCAGTGAATCCACACTATTTTTCAGTTCTTGCAGCGCAACATCCATTTTTGTTAGGAACAGTTTGGTTTGTGCGTGTCCCTCTCTGTTCTCTTGTCTTAATTTCTCCAGTTCAATCAAAATCCTGCATTTATCATTATTTGTATCAGAGCTCATAGTCTGAGCCAAGGTTAGTTGCTTTAAACTCTCGTTTTTATCCATTATACCTTCCTGTTTTTTGGAGTTTTTGCTTCTTGAAGATGTTGCCATGTTGAGTCTTGTTAGTATGCCACTTGTTGCTGATTTTTTTGTTAGGTTATTTAGATTTTATAGATGGAGCAATGCTTAAGGCTGGCGTCTCCTACATGACGTCACCGGAAGTCCGCAGGCCATTTGTGACTCCTGAATCTCGCTGGCGGGAAGGAATTGACCTTGGCGAAGTTTGCAAGCTTGGCGGTATTGACCACAAATTTGGCTGGAGTCGCCATTGAGATGTACCAGTGAGACTGTAAGGCAGACGGAAATTAACAGAGTCTGCCTGACCCAAAACAACCGTTATCTGAATCTGGCTCCCCCGTGTCGGCCTTGGAAGGCTGACTATCTCAAATTCTCCTGGATGTTATGTGAACAAGATGCTCTGTCCCCACTACCCGTTCCCTTCCCCAAGGACATCTGTGGACCTGTGTCAAAGCTCTACCGAGCCAGCTGATAAACATTACTTCATCACTTATCATGGATTATGGCTGGGGGTGCTATCTGGAACAGTGTTCACGGACTTACTTACAAACGCATACACTCGCACAGCTATAAACACACTCCCTTCAACTCACAGCCTTTGCTGGCCTCCCTACATTCAGCTGCAGCAGTATGATCATATTGTCCTGTTTGCGCTCTGACAGGTGGTGTTCCTACATGTTCAAATTAAATCCACAGTGCTCTGAGAAACTACATTGGCTTGTACTGTTCACACAGAAACAAACGTCGGTTCTGGTTCGCGCCGCAAGTTGCGCCCATAATTCATGCAAGGCAGCATGGGGGCTAGGAATAAGGTGGATAAAGCCAGGAGTCTTGTCAGTTTGATGCTCTGGAGCATACAGGTGTGTGTGAACACGAATGTAAGGTCCAGTCAAAGATCAAGCATTATCCTGATTGAAATGCTGTGGAGAAAACCACTACTGAGTTATTGCTGCTAAGGAGGTTCTTCAAGCTGCTGAATAAGGTGGACCCATTTTTCCCCACACAGATTTTTTTCATTTTGGCTTCTTTTCTGTTTAATAAATAATAACACAGTGGAAATTATACATAAATTATATATAAATCCAGTAAATATGGGCCCAGTCTTATTCATCTGTTTTATCAGATCAGTTTATGGTGCATTCACAAATGTGTACGTTACCATGTTGGCTAATGCAATCCTATGTGAACAACATGATCTGAATGGTTACGGTACTCTTCTCAAGGGCGACTGTGGCAGAGTGGTTAGAGCAGTCGTCCTCCAATACAAGAGTCGGGGGTTCGAATCCACCAGCAGTCACATGTTGAAGTGTCCCTGGGCAAGACACTGAACCCCTCGTTGCCTCTGATGTGTGTCCCATCGGTGTATGAATGTGATAAAGCTCTGATTATTCTTTGTACAGATCTAGTAGAGTGATAACAACAAAGTCCATGCTCAATAATCCAGGATTACAATCCAACATTTTTCAGTCAGGTCATCTGGACAGTTTCTTTTTTTGTGCTGAAACGTTTCGCCTTCGATCCAGAAGGCTTCATCAGTCAAGGAAACACACAACAAAACTGATTCTTCCCCCGACAGCTTACTCCAAAGCAGAACAAACCAGTTATGTTGGTGCTAAGAAGGTCTCTTTGGTACGGCCCCTCCTCCATTGCCGGCCCTCTTCCTTGTTGACAGTCATGTCAACATGATTAGTAGAGTGATGTATGAATGGGTAAATGAGGCACAGATTGTTGTAAAGAGCTTTGAGTGTCTTTATAAGATAGAAAGGCACTATATACAAGTACAGTCCATTTACCATTTTAGTCTGGACAATGCAGCACTTATGATTTAATATAATCAGAATGAGCTAAGGCCTAGCACAGTTATTCAATCTGTTTATTTTGTTTTCCTTTGCATTTTAAAATCATTATTTTTACAAATATGACGCGATAAACTAACCTTAGAATCATTTCTGAATCTACGCACTGTGCTTGCTCAGGATGGGAGACTGCATCGAAGCCAAGATTCATCTTCTCTGCTGGATTCCTTAGATAGAGAACTTTACTAATTGGCTTTTATGTGAATGTTCCTGTAAAGTCCTGAGACAACTTTGTTGTGATTTGGTGCTTTATAGATAAACTGAATTGAATTTACTTGATTTCCACAACAATCATTTCAGTTTTTAATGCTGCTTGTCTGACACACAATCAGGGTATTTAGATTTAAGAAACTCTCCTATTTTTTAACTTGTGAAATATATTGGGGCAGCACGGTGGTGCAACTGGTAGAGCTGCTGCCTCTCAGCGAGCAGGTCCTTGGTTCAAACCCCGGTCCAGGGGCCTTTCTGGGTGGAGTTTGCATGTTCTCTCCGTGCATGTGTGGGTTTTCTCCGGGTGCTCCAGTTTCCTCCCACAGACCAAAAACATGCATGTTAGGCTGATTGGTAACTCTAAATTGTCCCTAGGTGTGAGTGAGAGAGTGAATGGTTGTTTGTCTCTATGTGTCCCTGTGATGGACTTGCGACCCGTCCAGGGTGTCCCCCGCCCCTCGCACAGTGATTGCTGGACATGGGCACCGGCCACCCCCGTGACCCAAAATGGAATAAGCGTGTAAAGATAATGGATGGATGGAAATTTGGGACCCAACAGTCCCAGGTTCGATCCCCAGTCACTGCACATCACGTGGCGTCTCTGGGCAGCACGCCTCATCCCCCAAAAATGCCCCCCGGGCGCTTTCAATAGCTGCCCACTGCACCACCTGGTGGTGGATGGGTTAAATGCAGAGACTAATTTCGCCATTGTATGGAAACATACAGTGCTGACATTGTGATGACATTATTATTATTATTATTATTATTATTATTATATAGCATTTCAGGAACGCTCCTTTAATGTTCCACTGGGTCAGTGATCTTTTAAATTATTCAATCTCGTGAAAAAGGTTTCTTTAGAATATTATTTGAGCATGACATGACTATTGTAAGCATAACTGGATGATTGTGGCTCAGCATGGATTACATCAGAGCCCTGAAAGTAAAAAAGCTGAAACATATTCAGTCTTAAAATAATGATTGTGTCTGTAAATGGACTATACTTGTATAGTGCCATTCTATCTGTTCAAGATACTCAAAGTGCTTTACAACAATCTGTGCCTCATTTACACATTCATACAGCACTCTACTAGATCTATACAAAGAATAATCAGAGCTTTATCGCATTCATTCACTGATGGGACACACATCGGAGGCAATGAGGGTTCAGTGTCTTGCCCAGGGACACTTCAACATGTGACTGCTGGTGGAATCGAACCCCCAACTCTTGCATCGGATTGGAAAACGAGCCACCCTCTGTGTGTTTCAGCGTGCACCAGCAGCTCACCTCTTGTTTGAGTAACGATGATGGGATGCGGATGGCCTCGGACAGCACTCTGTGCATCCCTGCAATGATGTGGCTAAGCGTTTCCTGCGGGACACCACAGGTCTCTGCTACTGACCTCAGTACCTCTCTGCTGTCCTTCCCCTCCAGAGCACTGACCACAGCTGGACACAGGGAAATACACACACTCCATGACAGTTCCAGCTGCTTGGTTGTTTTACTGAGATGTAGTCACTTGGTTATCAATACATGAAAAGGTTATTTTTCCACAGCTTTTTCATCAAATTCATTAATTGAAGTATGTTTTAATTTCATTTTCTATTTGCTAAACAATAACGCATGCCCATAACAACAAACACTACAAGTGTTTAAGTTGTGAAAAAGCTCTTTTACATGGCTGACTGCAATTTTGTTATCTCTTAAGAGCATTATCATGTTTTACCTTTCAGCAATTTTCTGAACAGCTCTTGATCCACATCCTTCAGGTTTTTCGTCATTGACTCGATTTCTGGAGGGGTTCTTCCACCCAAAAAGCTTGAATTTTTGTCATGACAAGAAGACATGCCTGTTTACAGATACTTAGCTAATAATAGTCACGGAAAAGAGAAAAACGTAAACCCAGAAATACAGTAAATGTTATCTTTTGGACTACTTTTTTGTGTGACAGCTTCCGCCTTTTCTCACGTGACACCTCTTCTCGCTCAGTGAAGTCTCGCGATGACTGGGCTCTACAATCAACAGACGGGATTTGCAAACTGAGGCATAAGAAATGGTCGATATTTGAACGCTCAAAGGTTGGCATTTTAGGTTCATATTTATTTTATTGTAATTCAGTAGCGGTTATTATCTGTTTATGTATGTTATTGTACTTTGACAAGGTTGGTTAGCTTTCAGTCTTGTGTTTGTTAAACGCTACGTTATGGTTTTTACCATACCATTAGCAACAACTAGCTAACAGGTATTAGCTTGTGTTTTTGTTGTCGCTGGCTTTAATGGTATTATTAACCTATCCTAAAGTATATGCATTTTTAACTGTTCCCAACTATTGCAGCTATGATAACTTTGGCCTGTATTTTCTCCTTTTGTCTTCCTTTTTTTTAACCTGGACCCGGTTGTCGACGAGCAAGTTATTTGACTGCACTTTACCGCAATGTTATTTGGTGAAGGCTATGCCATCATTTCGCGGTCAGTCAGGCTCAGTTAGGAGGACTGCTACAAACATCACATGTCGCAGCAGTTTTTGTTTATAAATGTTTCCAAGTCTAATTTACGGCTGTGAATAAAAGTTGTTCCCCTTTGTGCTAACCTGACACGGATCGAGTTGGCAAAAAAATACAATGCAACTTCTATTCACATTTCTCCAAGTTTCTGTGTGTAACGTTTCTGTGTGTAACGTTTCTGTGTGTAACGTTTCTGTGTGTAACGTTTCTGTGTTTAACGTTTCTGTGTGTAACGTTTCTGTGT
>NW_023618633.1:22727-22888 GCF_014905685.2 Nematolebias whitei
TTCTGTGTGTAACGTTTCTGTGTGTAACGTTTCTGTGTGTAACGTTTCTGTGTGTAACGTTTCTGTGTGTAACGTTTCTGTGTGTAACGTTTCTGTGTTTAACGTTTCTGTGTTTAACGTTTCTGTGTGTAACGTTTCTGTGTGTAACGTTTCTGTGTGTA
>NW_023618633.1:22898-25547 GCF_014905685.2 Nematolebias whitei
TGCAACGTTTCTGTGTGCAACGTTTCTGTGTGCAACGTTTCTGTGTGTAACGTTTCTGTGTGTAACGTTTCTGTGTGTAACGTTTCTGTGTGTAACGTTTCTGTGTGTAACTCAAAAAACGTTCAATACAAAAACAACTGGACTTTAACAGAAGATGTTTCGCTCCTCATCCGAGGAGCTTTCTCAATTCAATGAGCAGTGAGTGAGAGATTCAGGTTATAAGGCTGAGTGAGATAAGACACACACACACATATGTAGATTGGCAGTTCACACCCAAACAACATCAACAGTAAGAGTCTTTTGTTCCTCTAATTCACAGATGAGGCCCCTTTGTTTCCATCAGGTGTGAAAACCGGCTGGGAATCTGTTTTAAAGTTGCATTATAGGTTTTTGAAAGTGGAAATCTGAGGCCTCCTCCTCTGTTAAGAGACGGATTTTCTCTTTTTACTTAAATTGCTTCCTTCACCCCCCTCTCAAACCATCTGTGTTCTCGGTCCAAAATGTGCACATTTTGGTCCTCAAAAGAGTGTTCCTTATCTGTGAGGTGGAGGTGAACAGCTGAGTCTTGTCCTGTGGAGCTGGCTCTCCTGTGTTGAGTCATGCGTCTGTGAAGAGGCTGTTTGGTTTCTCCAATGTAGAGGTCTGGACAGTCCTCGCTGCACTGGACCACAGACACTACACCACTCTGTTTGTGTATGGGTGTTCTGTCCTTAGGGTGGACCAGCCTCTGTCTGAGAGTCCTGCTGGGTTTGAAATGTACTGGGATGTTGTGTTTGTTGAAGATCCTTCTGAATTTCTCTGATACTCCAGCAACATAAGGGATGCTGTTCTCCTTTTTCTGTTTATTAGTGTGTTTTGTAGATTTCCTCGCTGACTTGACAAAAGCCCAGTTAGGATATCCACATGTTTGAAGAGCTTCTTGAATGTGTTTCTGTTCCTTTTCCTTCCCTTCTGTCTTCGTGGGGACGCATTCGGCCCGATGTTGTAAAGTTCTGATGACAGAGAGTTTGTGTTCCAGTGGATGGTGGGAGTCAAACAGAAGATACTGGTCTGTGTGGGTTGGTTTTCTGTAAACTTCAATGTTGAGGCTGTCCTCTCTCTCCATCTGAACCAAACAGTCCAAAAAAGGCAGCTTGTTGTCGTTTGCATCCTCTCTGGTGAACTTGATGTTGTTATCGACCGAGTTAATGTGTTTGGTGAACGCTTCTATTTCCTTGGCTTGGATTTTGACCCAGGTGTCATCCACATAACAGAACCAATGGCTTGGCGTTGTTCCCTCAAAGGAGTTTAGGGCTCTCTGTTCCACTTCCTCCATGTAGAGATTGGCAACAATGGGTGACACTGGAGATCCCATGGCACAGCCGTGCTTCTGTCTGTAAAAACTGTCATTGAACTTGAAATAAGTGGTGGAGAGGCAGAGATCCAACAGGGTGCAGATCTGGTCTGGAGTGAAGTTGGTCCTGTTGATTAAGTCCTTGTCTTGTAGAAGTTGTTTTCTGACGGTTTCTACTGCTTCAGAGATGGGTATGCATGTGAAAAGAGAAGTCACATCATACGATACAAGGGTTTCTCCTGGGGTTAGTTTCAAGTGTTGAACTTTGTTAGCAAAATCAATGGAGTTCTTTATGTGATGAGGTGTGTTTCCAACAAGAGGAACTAAAATACCAGCCAGATGTTTAGCAATATTGTATGTCACTGAGTTCATGCTGCTGACGATGGGTCTGAGTGGTGTTCCTTCTTTGTGTATTTTTGGAAGTCCATAAAGACAGGGAGTGACTTCCCCTGAGTACAATCTATAATACAACAATCAATTGGTTGTTTTCTCCTTTTCAAGTTTTTGCAGGTAATCTGTGACTTTCTTTTTGTAGGCGCTGGTTGGGTCCCTCTTCAGGGTCTCGTAGGTATTGCTGTCGCTCAGTAGTGTGGTTATTTTTCCTGGTAATCAGAAGTGTTGAGGACTACTGTGCATCTTCCTTTATCAGCTGGTAAAATGGTGATGTTTTGGTCCTGGCTGAGTGATGTTACAGCTTTCCTTTCCTGTGGTGTGAGGTTTGAAGGAGGCGGTTTGGCACTGGAGAGTGTTGCTGATATTTTCATTCTGAGTTGTTCTGCCTCTCCTTCCGTCAAGTTGTTGTTCCTAATCGCGGATTCAGTGGCCATGATTAGTTCCACAACAGGTATTTCTTGTGGGGAGATGGCAAAGTTTAAAAGCTCCTCGGATGATGAGCGAAACGTCTTCTGTTACAAATAAAGTCCAGTTGTTGTTGTATTGAAACTTTTTTGAATTCATCATGTCCTGGATGACTGAGAATCTTCACCAGCATTCTGTGTTTAACGTTTCTGCATTTAACGTTTCTGCGTTTAACGTTTCTGCGTTTAACGTTTCTGCGTTTAACGTTTCTGCGTGTAACGTTTCTGCGTTTAACATTTCTGCGTGTAACATTTCTGCGTGTAACGTTTCTGCTTTTAACTTTTCTGTGTTTAACGTTTCTGCGTGTAACGTTTCTGCGTGTAACGTTTCTGCGTGTAACGTTTCTGCGTGTAACGTTTCTGCGTTTAACGTTTCTGCGTGTAACGTTTCTGCGTTTAACTTTTCTACGTTTAACGTTTCTGCGTTTAACGTTTCTGCGTGTAACGTTTCTGCGTGTA
>NW_023618633.1:25557-48888 GCF_014905685.2 Nematolebias whitei
GTTTAACGTTTCTGCGTGTAACGTTTCTGCGTGTAACGTTTCTGCGTGTAACGTTTCTGCGTTTAACTTTTCTACGTTTAACCTTTCTGCGTTTAACGTTTCTGCGTGTAACGTTTCTGCGTGTAATGTTTCTGCGTGTAACGTTTCTGCGTGTAACGTTTCTGCGTTTAACGTTGAATTTTTCGTTATAATCAGAAAAATCAGTGTCGTGGTGTTTACCGGTGACATCAAACCTGTTTTTACAGATGAGCTTGGAGCTAGATCAGTGCTTCTCTTGTGTCCGTTTGGTTATGCTTGATCAACCCGTTAGTTGTTATTGAGGCTATTGCTGTTTTATGATTTGCTTTATTTTCTTCTGATCATTGCCTCTTTTTATGTTTTGCTCAAGGAACATCAAATTTCACCATGTCTGAATCTCTGTATGAGAAGTTTTTGGCCCCAGAGGAACCTTTCCCGCTCCTCTCTCAAAGAACCAACCTCAGTGATGTAGGAACTCTGGATGTCAGCGACTTCAGCTGTCGGCTCTCCTCTTGTCACAGGACAGATCCCCTACATCGGTTCCACAGTAACAGGTAAAGCTGTTTTGAAAGAAACATTAGCAAGAAGCTACACGTGTTAGCTGATTAAAACATACAGCAGACTGTGGGCTCACTGTGGAGGCTAAAGATAAATAGATAGACGGACGGACGGAGGGGCGGGGGGGGGGGCGGACGGACGGACGGACGCTTTATTGATCCCGAAGGAAAGTACATGGCGATCTGTAGCTCTCATACACACAAACAACAACATAAAAACACACCTCAATAAAATAATATATATACACACATAATATGAAAGAGGCCAGCCTTCTGAGAAAATACAATCTGCTCAGCCCCTTCTTGTTCACAGCATCCATATTAGCAGTCCAGTTCAGCTTGTTGTCCAGCTGTAGCCCCAGATATTTATAGGCTGACACCACCTCAATTTCCGATCCTTCAATAACAATGGGCTGCAAAGAGGGTGGAGCTCTGCAGAAATCCAACACCACCTCTTTGATTTTAATGGTATTCAGAGATAAAGACCCAATGTTAGTAATAATTACTAACATTGCAGTGTTTCCCCTACCATTATACAAGCGGGGTGCCGCACCCCGTCAACAGAACTTAGCACCCCGCCTACCAAACTGAACTTGCCAACTCACCCTGCACTGACATGGCACTAAGCTAGCGGCACAAAATACAGGCTCTCTAGCTCAAAAAGCTAAAGACAGCACTCACGTTGCCTCTTCCCTCGTGCTGATCACCCCACACCCCCACTCAAAAACTGTTAGTACAAGCTGCGCTCAGACGTCTCCGTCCCCCCATCAACAAAAATCATGGATGAGATGAGCACCCCGCCATGGCAAGTTAACTAGGAGAAACACTGCATTGGTTTGTCAAGCTCTCAACACCACAAAAGGCAGAACAGCAGAGTAGTAGTAATACTGCACACAGTTCATCTGGTACTGATTTAATATAGAACTTCCGGTAAGATGGCGCCCATGTACATGGCTTGCAATCCACCTCTGCTGATGGTGTTCGGAACTTCGGATTATTTTTGTTTTTTGCATTTCTCATCTGTGACATCAACTCTCTGCTGGTGTATGACAGACAACAACTTTTGGATCTTCGTTTTTCTGTCACTGAAGTCGCTTATTTGGAAAAATATGAGCGTACCTCTGGACCCCCCCTCCTCCCCCCCTGCTGGCGGACGTGCCAGCTTACCTTCGCTGCGCTCCTCACCTCCCTGCCCGCAGATCTTGCTTCAGACTCCGGGGAAAACGTGCTGGTCAGATAGTGAAGCTGAAAGCTCTGCACGCTGCATATTCCTCTCCTGTGTCCCCGGACCAGGTAACCAGCTTTAGTTGTCAGCCGGTGCGCAGCTCGGACCAACCTGGAGGGGCTGTTATTGAAAACCTGCGGCCATTAGCGCGCGCTAGCTCCACCGCTGCTAGCTCCACTTTGGACGGTATCCGGATGTGTTTGGTCAACACAAGATCTGTTACCAACAAAACTTTTATCCTCAGGGACTACTTTCAAGAGCACGATTTGGACTTTCTGTGCATCACAGAGACTTGGATGTCTCCGGGTGAGTCCAGCGCCTTGACGGAATTACTGCCACCGAACTGTCTGTATTTTAACGCCCCGCGCCCATCAGGCAGGCGCGGTGGTGGATTAGTAACAATATTCAAATCAACTTTTGACTGTAAACAACTGCCCATCCCAGTTTCCCACGCCAGCTTTGAGCTGAGCGTCTTTGAACTCGGACATTCACCTGCGACGTTATTTGCACTCGTCTACCGTCCACCTCGGTCAAAGGACTTCATAAATGAGTTTTCTGACTTCTTGGCTGAAATCACACCAAAATATGAGCATGTTTTCATTATTGGTGACTTTAATTTGCACATATGCTGTCCTGAGAAGCCCTTGGTTAAAGACTTTTTAGATTTATTGGACTCATTTAATTTAACTCAGCATGTAAACGGTCCCACCCAAGAGCGTGAACATACACTGGACCTTGTTTTAACTCATGATATGACTGTTAATAATCTTGTTATTGGTGATAATGTTTTTTCAGACCACATGCCAGTCCGGTTTGAGTTCACCCTCCCCCATCTAACTCCTAAGCCGTGCATTCTTGCACGTAGGACTCGGACCATTAACCACTTCACTGCCGCACGTTTCACAGATGTTTATAACTCTGAAATGATCATTCAGCCCCCAGTGTTTCTCACCACCACTGAGGAGCTGACATCCCAGTTCAACTCTGCTTAAAGACTCTGGATCATGTTGTGCCTGTTAAAACCAAAAAATCAAAACTGAGAGCAGAACCTTGGCTGAGTGACATCACCAAGGCCGTTAGGCAGCAATGTAGGAGGGCGGAGCGCAAGTGGAAGAAAGACAGGCTGCAGGTCTCTTTCCAGATACTTAGAGTACACATGAATGACAACCTCAGCTGGAGCAACAACACCACCAGCCTGATCAAGAAAGCTCATCAGAGACTCTACTTCCTCAGAAGGCTGAGGCGAGCTGG
Organism: Nematolebias whitei; assembly: GCF_014905685.2. NCBI lineage: Eukaryota > Metazoa > Chordata > Actinopteri > Cyprinodontiformes > Rivulidae > Nematolebias > Nematolebias whitei. Next base: position 28,609 of record NW_023618633.1, read on the forward strand.
TCTGGGAAGCTCAGTCCTCACCTCCTTCTAAAGGTGTGCAGTGGAGAGCATCCTGTGCTCGAGCATCAACGTGTGGCATGGAGGCTGCACAGCTGCAGAAAGAAAAGCTTTGCAGAGAGTGGTGAAGGCTGCACAGAAGATGTTGGAATCAGCCTCCCCACCATCACAGACATCTACACCTCCAGATGCAGGAAGAGGGCCACCTGCATCATGAAGGACCCCACTCACCCAGCACACACACTTTTTGCCCCACTCCCCTCAGGAAGGAGGTTAAGGAGCATTAAGTGTAGAACCACTAGACTGAGGAACAGCTTCTACCCTGAGGCTGTTAGACTCATGAATCTCTAACCAGAATAATCACTGTGAAAAACCATATCATGTTGCTGCTGATCTGTTTCATGTTGCTGCTGATCTGTTTCAATGTTGATGTGTTCATGCGTGCACATCTGCTCACAGACTCATGTTCATGTTTGTGCTGATGTTCAATGTTTTATGTTATGAGTGCTTAGTGTATATTTAGTTGATGTTTTTCTTAGTTCATATCTTAGATGTTATTACTGTTTTTCTTAGACATTTTATTGTTGGATGTAACTGGGACCCCGTGTACATAATTTCGCTCCACCACATGTACCACATGAGGTGCGAATGACAATAAAGAAACTCTGACTCTGACTCTGACATGTACCAATGCACTCAATAGGTCGTCCATTATAGTCTTTTAGGCCCAACTTTGCTTCTTTTATGTGAGTTTTTTTTTGCATTTTTTTTTATGTCAGACATGCTTATGAGATTTGCCTTAGCACTTGTGTCCAATCTGATCCTGATTGCAGTTCCATTTATCAGCAAAGGAATTATCCATTTATCTTTTCTGGCAACATTTTGTAATTCTGACTCATTTTCACAGTTCACTATGCCAATAAAGAATGTGTCACTTAGGTCGGTTTCCTCCACTAAGTTTACACGATTCCTCTTCTTTTCTTTTTTCCTCTTAATAAAGCACTGCTTTGCAATGTGGTTCTTTCCACAGCAATTTAAACACTGCTTACCGTAGGCAGGACATTGTCGCAGTTTATGTCGTAACCCACACCGCTTACAGTTGATGACACCATCCTCTGCAGCTGCCTTTGTGCATTCTGTGCATGCCGTTTTCTCTGGCAGGACACCACTCCTACTGTCGTTGCTCCGTCACTGAACTGTGAAGTAGTTCCTGTTGACAGTTCCGAAAATGTTCTCACTTGCTTTAGAGACAGTTCACTTGCCCGACACATCTTTATCAGTTTCCAGAGTCAGTTCCACTTCTCTCAGCAGCCTCTCTCTGAGTTTCCCATCACATACACCAAAGACGATTTGATCTCTGATCATCGAGTCCTTCAGCAGGCCAAAGTTGCATGACTGGGCTTTCACTTTCAAGTCTGTCAGAAAGTTATCGAAGGGTTCATGCTGGTTCTGCATCCGGGAGCGAAAAACATATCTCTCATAACATTCATTCTTCTTGGGTGAACAGTGAGCATCAAACTTATTGAGCACAACATCCAACTTCTCACTGTCTTCTGAATTATCAAACACAAATGTGTTGTAGACCTCCAAAGCTTGTGGTCCTGCTATGGTCAGCAACATGGCTACCTTTCTCGGCTCCGGCTTTGTCTCCAGGCCTATTGCAGCAACATATAGTTGAAAACGTTGTTTGAAGGCACGCCAATTTTCATCCACGTTTCCAGTCAGCCTCAAGCTCTCAGGTGGTTTTAGATCCATGATCAGCTTCTCAGTTTACTCCTGACACCATGTTATATTTGTGTTTGATAAGAACCAGTCCCCTATTACTGCCCAGGTACTTTTATTAAATCTCTGCTCACAGGTCTGCTCACACAGGTCACAGGTGTCTTAAGTATCTCATCAAACTCTTACTCTATTGTTTTCACATTTATACATTCATGTATACTCGTGACTGACACCTACTGGACAAGCATAATACATCCAATCATCACATTGGCATTATCGTGTTGAAAAATGCAGGGTCTTCCCTGAAAGAGATGACGTCTAGATGGGAGCATATGTTGTTCTAGAACCTGAACATAGTTCTCTGCATTAATGGTGCCTTTCCAGACATGCAAGCTGCCCATGCCACAAGCGCTCATGCAACCCCATACCATCAGTGATGCAGGCTTCTGAACGGAGCGTTGATAACAACTTGGGCTATCCTTGTCCTCTCTGGTCTGGATGACATGGCATCCCAGTGTTCCATAAAGAACTTCAAATCGTGACTCATCTGACCACAGAACAGTATTCCATTTTGCCACACTCCATTTTAAATGACCCCTGGCCCAGTGCAAACGTCTGAGCTTGTGGAGCTTGCTTAGAAATGGCTTCCTCTTTGCACTGTAGAGTTTCAGCTGGCAACGGCAGATGGCATGGTGGATTGTGTTCACTGATGATGCTTTCTGGAAGTATTCATGAGCCCATTCGGTTATTTCCTTGACAGTGGCATTCCTGTTTGAGGTGCAGTGACGTTTAAGGGCCCAGAGCTCACGAGCATCCAGTAGAGTTTTATGGCCTTGACCCTTACGCACAGCGATTGTTCCAGATTCTCTGAATCTTTTGATGATGTTATGCATGGTTGATGATGATAACTTAAAAGTCTTTGCTATTTTACACTGGGTAACACCATTCTGGTATTGCTGCACTATCTTTCTGGGCAACAATGGTGGAAATGGTGATCCTCTTACCATCTTGGCTTCTGAGAGACACTGACACTCTGAGAAGCTCTTTTTATACCCAATCATGTTGTCAATTGACCTAATTAGTGTTAATTGGTCTTCCAGCTGTTTGTTATATGCTCAATTTCCTTTTTCCAGTCACTTATTGCTACTTGTCCCAACTTTTTTGGGATTTGTTGACACTGTGAAATTTTGAATCAACATATTTTTTCTTTAAAATGTTACATTTACTCAGATTAAACTTTTGATCTGTCATCTATGTTATATTACGAATAAAATATTGACATTTGCCATCTCCACATCATTACATTCAGTTTTTATTCATAATTTGTTTAGTGTCCCAACTTTTTTGGAATCCGGTTTGTAATAAGGGAGAGATTGTGTCATTATCGTTTAACTCAAAATATTCTTTCAGAGCTTTTTGAAGGTCTTGTCTAAGTTTCTCATCATTTAATAAAGATACATTAAGTATTTAAAGTAACCAGTATTTAAACTGGTTAGTCAGTCCAATCTTTAATTTGAATAAAACTGGAGCATGATCCGATATAGTGATCGGTTCTATATTACATTCAATAACTCTATAAGTATCCCCCCTTGTTATCAAGAACATATCCAGTCTATACCATGAACTTGTGACATAAAAGTAAAATCCTTTTCTCTAGGGTGCAAATGACGCCAAATGTCTATTAATCCTAGTTCCTGCATCATAGCATTAAGAGTTATAGATTTTCTTGATGAAGACCCCGCTCCCACTGGGAGTCGATCCAAGGATGGTCTAAGTACACAATTAAAGTCCCCACCAACCAAGACCATTCCCTCCGCTTTATCTGCTAATTTTGAGGCTATTAATTTAAAGAATTTAGGACAGTCCTCATTCGGAGCATAGAGGTTAAGCAAAGTGATTTTATCACCTTCAGTTTCACCTGTCACCATCACATATCTACCCTCCTTGTCAGTAGATGTTTCCTTATGGTTAAAATATACATTTTTGTTTATAAGGATGGCCACTCCTCTTTTCCTCCCATATGAGGAAGCATACATCTGATCCACCCATTCTCTCTTCAGTTTTAAATGCTCATTTTCTGATAAATGTCTCCTGGATCATTGCAATAGAGCATTGCAGTTTCTTCAACTGATTAAATATTCTCTTTCTTTTAATTGGAGTGCTTATGCCCTTAACATTATAGGTAATACATGTTAAGTTATTCATAATTTCACATACTTTGTAGTTATGGTTATATTTATTGGTTCTGCAACAAACACAAGCTTAAGATACATGTGTTTTATAGACTTATAAGAAAAATGACAACTGTCCAACACCAATCTCAACACAAAATGAACACAACATTTAACATAATAAAAATAAAACTTCCACATACCCAGCTGGTTTTTCATAATTTAATGAAAAGTACCAGTCCCAAGATGTAGTGAGTGAAGGATGGTGACGATTCCTCCGTGGGGGGGTCACACACCGTGTCAAGCTGCGTGCGTCGCGCTCGTAGGGCAGGTGCTGCGGCTCTTGTGCGGTTTTGTCGCGGGTCTGTAACTCGCAAAGTCCGTCTGGTGAGTGGAAAAACATATCGTCGTAGTCCTAACAAAATCGGTAATAAACTGTAATCCCGTTAGATATGCTCAGCAATTATTTATCTCCATCCAAGAAAGCCTTCACATCAGAGCTGAGCAGCCTCCCCGTGTCTCTCGTGCGCGTCCCTCCTGCAGCGCTCCACCTGTGCTGGGCCAGCTCGCGCTACATGCTCTCCTCTCATCAACTCGTACCTGGATTCCAAGCTCCTGTAGTGCTGGCACGGCCTCCATCAGGGTCGGGTATGTCTTTTATCCATCCTCTGTGAGCATTCTTAGTTGCGCTGGATAAATGCATTTAGCTTTGATGTTTTTCTGCTTCAGCTGTTTTATGACCCGAGGTAACTGCACACGCCTTTTCTGTAGCTCTGGGGAATAATCATGGTCAAAGTAGATAGGCCTATCCTTGTAAATTACTTTTTCTGGCTCCAGACTTCTCGCAGAATCGTTTCTTTCACTGAAAAGTCCACAAACTTTACAATCAGTGACCGGGGGCCAGCGGTGGGGTGTCTTGGCTTAGCTGCAGGTGTTCTGTGAGCTCGCTCTATCCACATGTCCACTTCAGGCGTTAGTTGTAAGGTTGTTTTAATTAGAATAGAATTCAACTTTATTGTCATTGCACATACCATACCATACCAATTTATTTATAAAGCACTTTAAACAGTGACAAAGCACACCAAAGTGCTGTACAGGGACAAACAGAACAAGCACACAGCAACAGATTACATAACAGGACACCAAAAAGTAGAAACCGACAAAAACAATAATGGATAACAACAACAACCGCAACATGACTAACACAGTGTGATGCACACAGACTCAGCACAGATCACACAGTTGTAGTGAACTAGGCCTGATGTCAAGACCTTGACCTTAAGGACCATATGGGACAGAACTTGTCATTTCATTGATTTGCATCCAGAAATACAGGTTGACCCATCCTGAGACTTTCTTTCTTGAATTAATCAAGTAAAAGAAGACTACTTTCTATTATCATTACCATTTTACAAATGTTTGATAATCAAATTGTGTTAGTTCAAACAATGTTTAAATGTTGAAGTGAACTACTCATTTTTATTAACTGTGAAACAGTAATAATGATTCTTAATCCTCATTCAAAGTGAAATCAAGTTGGAATATGTTACAGAGTAATGATTCAATTTCTTGATCGTCTGTTTGAAGTGAGCAAGTGATGGAAGTTGGTCAAAGTTCAAGTTTCGGTCAACTGCAAGTTTACTGAAAAGAAATGTCATGTTTAACTTTTACAGCAAGATACTAGAGAATTGACTCCACGAAGTCTGAAGTTCTTCATAATATCTTCTGTCTGTTCTTAAACAATCTTAATCTTTTTCCTTGACTTTTCATAACACCTTACATCACAAAACACACCTCTGTTTTGGTCCATCGACCAATCAGAAACTCTCAAATGAACCGGAAGTGAGCTTTCTTTAAATGTTGGCACTTCCTAGTTCAAGGAGCTCAGTCTTGAAGAAGAAGTGAAGTTCAGTTGAAGATGGAGTAGAGGAAGAAGTTCTGCAGGAACTCAGCAGTTCTGCAGTTCTGAAACTCAGCAAGTTCCAGAGTTCATGAAGGCTGGAATTCAGGATGCTGCTGAAAGAGAATCAAGCTGAACCAGAGAAGATTTGGGAATTATGAAAGTCTGTCCTGGATGACCTCACGACTCCCGAGGTTTTAGCTGTTCTCACGGAGACGCTGAAAGAGTTGAAAGGAGAGCTCTACACCAACGCTGAAACTATCATCTGCAAAGGTAAAAGAGTCGATCTCAACCAAGCGTACCGTTGGGACAAGCTGGTCCAAAAGAGCGTGCGGTTCTGGTTAAAACAGACAAATTCCCTCACACATCTCTCTGTAGATAAACTTCATCTTTCCATCTTTAAATTCTTCTATCTGCTAAAAATCATTACAGATATTTTTAGAAATGTCTGAAGCAAAGTTTTTCAATCACCGCCGTGTGGTTGACGTCTGTTCTGCTGGAAGTGAGAACAATCGCCGCATTGTTCACTTCCTGTAAACTGATTAATAAGCTGTCGTTATTTTCAATTTTTGCCAATTAATGTAAATGTGTGATGTGTTAAACTTGATTCTGTTAATAAATGACCCACTGTCTTGGTGAGTCAAAGATAATTAACGTCTCACGTCCACATTTTATTAAATTCAGATGCACGTCATTATACAGTCCAGAAAAATGAAAGAATCCGTTTTAACAGTATGAATATATATCAGTATATGTACATACTACACAGTGCAGAAAGCCAGGGAATAGAAGTGTGTTTTTAAGCGAGATTTAAAAACTGTGAGGGAGGGGGCCTGTCTAACCAGCAGAGGTAACTCATTCCAAAGTCTTGGGCCTGCTACAGAGAAGGCCCTGTCACCTCTGCGCTTGAGATGGGTTCCTGGGACTGTTAGGAGCAACTGGTCTGCTGATCTGAGAGAACATGGTGGGACATACGGTTGGAGCAGATCAGTAAGATAGGAGGGGGCAGAGCTGTTTTGTGATTTATAGACATACAAGAGTATTTTGAATTTGATTCGAAGGTGAACCGGAAGCCAGTGTAGGGAGGCCAAAACAGGTGTAATGTGCTCCCTTTTGCTTGTGCTTGTCAAAAACCGGGCTGCTGCATTTTGGACCAGTTGGAGTCTAGCTATGGAGGTCTGACTGATACCAAAAAGGAGTGAGTTGCAATAGTCGAGCCTGGATGTAATGAATGCAAGAATTACTGTTTCCAGGTTATTTTTGGACAATATGGGCTTCAGCTTAGACAGTCGCCTCAGCTGGAAAAAGCAGGATTTAACAATCATATTTACATGATTGTTGAGTTTCAGAGAAGGGTCAAGTATCACTCCTAGATTAGTGACTCTTTGTTTCACTAACGGTGACAGAACGGATAGGTCGATGCAGTGGTTGGTGATTGTGTCATTGGGAGGAAACAGCATAACTTCAGATTTCTTCTCGTTGAAACTCAAGAAATTTAAAGCCATCCAATCTCTGATGTCAGCCAGGCAGTCCAGAAACGGTTGAATAGAGCGAGTACCGTTGAGTCTGAGGGGGAAGTAGATTTGGCAGTTGTCGGCGTAGAAATGAAAAGGTATGTTATGTTTCCTGAAAATAGCACCTAGTGGCAGCAGGTATAAAGAAAATAAAAGAGGACCAAGGATGGACCCTTGCGGTACCCCCCATTTAAGCGCTGCCGAGGCTGAACTAAAATCTTTGATGGAGACACAAAAGGACCTGTCAGCGAGGTAAGATCTAAGCCATTCGAGGGCTGACCCAGTGATGCCCACCCACTGCTCTAACCTCGCAATGAGGATCTCGTGGTCAATTGTATCAAAGGCAGATGTGAGGTCCAGTAAGAGAAGGAGCACAGAATCACCAGCGTCTGTGAATAGGAGAATGTTGTTAAAAACCTTGAGTAGAGCAGTTTCAGTGCTGTGGAGAGGTTTAAAGCCAGACTGGAATAGCTCTAAGATGGCATTATCCTCTAGAAAGCATTTCAGCTGGGACTCCACTATTTTTTTCCAGCAGTTTAGCGACAAATGGGAGCCTGGAGACGGGCCGGAAGTTGGACATGACTGAGGGGTCAAGGCTAGGTTTTTTCAGGAGAGGCTGGACAGCAGCATGTTTAAAAGTTATTGGCACCACACCTGAGGCTAAGCTGCTGTTCACAATGCCAAGAACAGGAGGGCCCAGAACAGGAAGAAGCTCCTTAAAGAGTCGAGGGGGGACAACTTCAAAAGGGGAGCCAGATGGCTTCATGCCGCACATGACCTGCTCCAGGGAAGACAGAGAGATGGGCTCGAAGTGGTCCAGAACAGGTGTCACAGGTACAAAGCAACGAAATGCAGTTTGCATCTATCCAGAAGTGCTTAGCAAGAAAAATAAATTGGTAGATATATATAGTACAATATACAGTAAGTTGCTTTGAATATGCTATAGGTATAAATATATACAGGTTGTGAGTGTACAGACTATGAACAGGTTATAATATGAAGGGGTATAAACAGCTATATAAAAGAAAAAAAAAAATATATATATATATATAAGTATGTGAGTACTTATGAACAGTAGATAGTAGATTATGTGTACAGTTTGTACAGTAGTGGGCTAACGGATGAAAGTGCAGGTGGTGGTGTTACAGTCCATGTGCTGTTGTTGTGTGTATGAGAATACAGACCGTTGTTGTTATTCAGATGTCACGAGGCAGAGTTCAAGAGTGTGACAGCTGTGGGGAAGAAGCTGTTCCGGTACCTGGTGGTTTTAGTCCGGAGGCTCCTGTAGCGCCTCCTAGAGGGCAGGAGGGTGAAGAGTCTGTGTGCTGGGTGGCTGAAGTCTTATGATTTTTCCAGCCCTTTTCGGACACCGCTTCCTGTAGATGTCCTTTATGGCAGGAAGTGGTGCTTCAGTGATGTGTTGGGCTGCTTTCACCACCCTCTGCAGCGCCTTCCGGTCTGAGGCAGAGCAGCTCCCGTACCAGACTGTGATGCAGTTGGTCAGGATGCTTTCAATGGTGCAGCGGTAAATGTTCACCAGGATGTCTGAGGACAGGTGGTTCTTCCTCAGAGTCCTCAGAAAGAAAAGGCGCTGGTGAGCTTTCTTGATCAGTTTGGAACAGCCGGTCATCCAGGTGAGATCCTCGGAGATGTGGACACCCAGGAACTTGAAGCTGTTCACACGCTCCACCACTGCCCCCTTGATGTAGATGGGTGGATGTGGGCCAGCATTCCTCCTGAAGTCCACGATGAGCTCCTTAGTCTTCTCAGTGTTGAGCAGCAGGTTGTTGTTGTCACACCACTCAGCCAGACGAACCACCTCCTCCCTATAAGCGGTCTCATCGTTGTCTTTGATGAGGCCGATCACCGTGGTGTCATCTGCAAACTTAATGATGGTATTGGAACCATCAACAGATTTGCAGTCATGGGTGAAGAGGGAGTAGAGGAAGGGACTCATCACACAGCCTTGTGGTACACCGGTGTTAATAGTGATGGTAGATGAGCAGTGGTTATCCAGCCGGACATGTTGGGGTCGGTTGGTCAGAAAGTCCAATAACCAGTTGCCCATGAGGGAACTGATGCCCAAGTCTGTGAGTTTTGTGATAAGTTTTGAGGGGATGACTGTGTTGAATGCTGAACTAAAATCTATGAACAGCATCCGGGCATAGGTGTTTTTGTTATCCAGGTGTGAGAGAACAGAGTGCAGCGCTATGGAGACTGCATCCTCTGTGCTCCTGTTCTGGCGGTATGCAAAGGGGTGGGGGGCCGGGGGGGGGGGGGGGGACAGGATTTGAGGTGTACTAGGACCAGCTGCTCAAAACACTTTGCGATGATGGAGGTGAACATAATATTTTAGAGATTTTCCAATCTGGTTTTAGATCACTTCATAGCACAGAGTCAGCTCTCTTAAAAGTTTTTAACGATATATTTTGGGCAACTGATTCTGGTGACTGTGTTGTTTTGGTGTTGTTGGATTTATCAGCTGCTTTTGACACAGTTGATCACAGGATTTTAATTGCTCGTCTGGAACAATATGTGGGCCTTGGTCAAACAGCTCTAGACTGGTTTAAGTCTTATTTGACAAAACGCACTTTTTGTGTCTGTCTTGATGGCAATAGATCATCCTCTGCTCCTCTATCATGTGGTGTTCCGCAGGGCTCAGTCTTGGGTCCTCTTTTGTTCTTACTGTATCTCCTTCCTCTTGGCTCTGTTTTTAGGAAATACGGGATTGCTTTTCATTGTTATGCTGATGACACACAGATTTATTTACCTTTAAAGAAAGCAGATTCCACTTCTCTTCGGTCTCTGTTTCTATGTTTGGAGGATTTGAAGGCATGGATGGCCCAAAATTTCTTGAAATTAAATGAAGACAAGACAGAGGTAGTGATTTTTGGCAGCTCGAATGAAGACTCTCTGCCTGTTGATTGCTCTTTGGCTCAGTATGTCAGGCCAGTTGTTACAAATTTAGGGGTCAAGATGGATGCTGGTCTTAGGATGGAGTCTCAAATTAAAACAGTTGTAAAGTCAGGCTTTTTTCATTTGAGGCAGCTGGCTAAAGTAAAACCAATTCTTCCCAGACAGCATTTTGAAACAGCAATCCATGCATTTGTGACCACACGGCTAGATTACTGCAATGCACTTTACATAGGTATTAGTGATTCATGTATTTCCCAGCTTCAGAGGGTTCAGAATGCAGCTGCACGACTTTTAACAGGTACACGGAAATTTGACAGTATTTCTCCTGTTTTGGCCTCTTTACATTGGTTGCCGGTATATTACCGGATTCATTTTAAAATACTTTTATTTGTTTTTAAAGCTTTAAATGGCCATGCCCCTCCATACCTGTCTGAGCTGCTACATTCTTACACACCCTCTCGTTCACTCAGGTCAGCTGACCAGTTGTTTCTGAAGGTCCCGAAGACAAAGCGTAAGCTTAGAGGGGACCGAGCTTTTTCTGTGATAGCTCCCAGGCTCTGGAATGACCTTCCATTGAACATAAGACAGGCCTCTTCAATTGAGGTTTTTAAGTCCCTTCTTAAAACTCATCTTTTTTCTTTGGCCTTTTAGCACAATCTGAGATGTTTTACCTTGTTTTATTGTGTTTGTATTTTATTTTATTCTATTCCTGTTTTAAATTTTACCCATCCATTTTATCATTGTATTGTATTATATAATTGTGTAAAGCACTTTGGTCCTGTTGGGTGCATAAAGTGCTCTATAAATAAAGTTGGTATGGTATGGTATGGTATGGTAGGGCTACCGGACGGTAGTCGTTGAGTCTTGATGGTTTTGAGTTCTTGGGTATTGGGACGATGGAGGTGGTTTTGAAGCAGGTTGGTACCACAGCATGGGCCAAGGACAGGTTGAATATGTCCGTCAGTACTCCTGCCAGCTCCCCAGAACATGCTCTAAGAACACGTCCAGGGATGTCATCAGGACCCGCAGCCTTGTGAACTCTAATCCTGCTCAGCGCCGCTCCTACATCGGTGGGGAAAAGAGTCAGTGGTTGGTGGTCTGGAGACACATCTGCCTTAGTTGTAGTTGTTGGGTTCCCTCTCTCAAAACGAGCATAGAAATTGTTGAGCTCGTTGAGGAAGGAAACATCAGAGGAGACGAGGGAAGGGTTTATGGCCCTGTAATCTGTAATGATCTGGAGTCCTTGCCACATACGTCGGGGGTTGGAGTTTGAGAAGTGTTCTTCTATCCTCCCCTTGTAGTGGTGCTTGGCCTTTTTGATGCCCCTCTTCAGCTCAGCCCTGGCTGTACTGTAGGCCTGTGTATCCCCTGACCTGAAGGCGATAATGCGAGCCTTCAGCAGTAGACCTACATCCCGATTCATCCAAGGCTTCTGGTTGGGGTACATGGTGATCCGTTTCTGGGTGGTGACACTGTCTATAGTGGTGGAGATGTGGTCCAGCACAGATGATGCGTACTGTTCTGAGTGAAAATATTCCAATCAGTGTTTTTGAACCGGTCCTGGAGCACTTTAGCTATGTTTACATGCGCAGAATTCTTTGACCGGATTGAAATGTGTTCTGTTTGAATAATTCAAATGTATTGTTTACATGGGCACAATCTGTTCATGATGAGTGTTTACATGCAGCGGGCTTTGTTCTGAACAGCAGTACTGACATGCACAGAGTGGTAAACTCTCCTTAAAAAAGACCACCGAAGAAGAAGTTCTACTTCCGGGGTGAACGTAAACAAACCTGAGCACCCAAAATGGACCCGCGACAGGTTTTAATGATGGTGGAGACGTTACTGCACTCCCTGACTGAGCTACAGGTAATACAGATCATTCTGAGCTATTTCAAAGTTTCTAGTAGAAATGTTGTGTCGCTCACCGACCAGTTTTGCTTCCCTGACATGCTAATATTATTAGCGATAGCCAGGCGGAAATAGCAAAGTCGCACATGCGCAGTGAGGTCAGTTTTTCACGATCAGATAAAAACGAACAGATCAAGCGTTTACATGCGCACCGATCAGGTTTCGGATCGGCGCAAACCACCCGTTTCGTTCTGATCACAAATTATATCGGATCGCGCCGAATACACAAAAAATAACCCGAAGGGAGTGTTTACATGACACACTTTTATTCCAACCGGCCATTTGATCCAGTTACTTACAGGTCCTTCTCAAAAAATTAGCATATTGTGATAAAGGTCATTATTTTCCATAATGTAATGATAAAAATGAAACTTTCATATATTTCAGATTCATTGCACACCAACTGAAATATTTCAGGTCTTTAATTGTTTTAATACTGATGATTATAGCATACAGCTCATGAAAACCCAAAATGCCTGTCCCAAATAATTAGCATATTTCATCCCACCAATGAAAGACAAGTGTTTTTAATACAAAAAACACCAACCTTCAAATAATCATGTTCAGTTATGCACTCAATACTTGGTCGGGAATCCTTTTGCATGAATGACTGCTTCGATGCGGCGTGGCATGGAGGCAATCAGCCTGTGGCACTGCTGAGGTGTTATGGAGGCCCAGGATGCTTCGATAGCGGCCTTAAGCTCATCCAGAGTGTTGGGTCTTGCGTCTCTCAACTTTCTCTTCACAATATCCCACAGGTTCTCTATGGGGTTCAGGTCAGGAGAGTTGGCAGGCCAATTGAGCACAGTAATACCATGGTCAGTAAACCATTTACCAGTGGTTTTGGCACTGTGAGCAGGTGCCAGGTCGTGCTGAAAAATTAAATCTTCATCTCCATAAAGCTTTTCAGCAGATGGAAGCATGAAGTGCTCCAAAATCTCCTGATAGCTAGCTGCATTGAACCTGCGCTTGATAAAACACAGTGGACCAACACCAGCAGATGACATGACACCCCAGTGACTGTGGAAACTTGACACTGGACCTCAAGCAATGTGAATTCTGTGTCTCCTCTCTTCCTCCAGACTCTGGGACCTTGATTTCCAAAGGAAATGCAAAATTTACTGTAATCAGAGAACATAACTTTGGACCACTCAGCAGCAGTCCCAGGCGAGATGCTTCTGACGCAGTCTCTTGTTCAAAAGTGGCTTGACCTGGGGAATGCGGCACCTGTAGCCCATTTCCTGCACACGCCTGTGCACGGAGGCTCTGGATGTTTCTACTCCAGACTCAGTCCACTGCTTCTGCAGGTCCCCCAAGGTCTGGAATCGGCCCTTCTCCACAATCCTCCTCAGGGTCCGGTCACCTCTTCTCGTTGTGCAGCGTTTTCTGCCACACTTTTCCCTTCCCACAGACTTCCCACTGAGGTGCCTTGATACAGCACTCTGGGAACAGCCTATTCGTTCAGCAATTTCTTTCTGTGTCTTACCCTCTTGCTTGAGGGTGTCAATGATGGCCTTCTGGACAGCAGTCAGGTCGGCAGTCTTACCCATGATTGCGGTTTTGAGTAATGAACAAGGCTGGGAGTTTTTAAAAGCCTCAGGAATCTTTTGCAGGTGTTTAGAGTTACGTCGTTGATTCAGATGGTTAGGTTAATAGCTTGTTTAGAGAACCTTTTCATGATATGCTAATTTTTTGGGACAGGCATTTTGGGTTTTCATGAGCTGTATGCCATAATCATCAGTATTAAAACAATTAAAGACCTGAAATATTTCAGTTGGTGTGCAATGAATCTAAAATATATGAAAGTTTAATTTTTATCATTACATTATGGAAAATAATGACCTTTATCACAATATGCTAATTTTTTGAGAAGGACCTGTATGTCCATGTAAACATACCCAGTGTCTGTCCCCTCTGGCCACACTTTTATTGTCCTCACAGTGGGTTTCACATGTTGGATGAGTGGTGAGTACCAAGGTGTGAGGAAAATGGAGAGATGGTCCGATTGTCCAATGTGGGGGAGGGGTGTTGCTTTGTATGCTCCAGCCAGGTTGGAGTAAACATGGTCCAAAGTCTTGTCCCCTCTGGTGTGGCAGGAGACATGTTGGTGGAATCTGGGGAGGACTGTCTTCAAGTTGGAGTGGTTAAAGTCACCAGCAACAATAAAAGCAGCCTCAGGGTGTTTGGTCTGGTGTTTGCTAATGGCTGCATAAAGTTCTTTCATAGCCAGCTTAGCATTAGCATCCGGGGGGATATACACTGCAGTGAGTATGATGGAAGTGAGTTCTCTGAGGAGGTAATAAGGTCTGCATTTGACCATTATAAACTCTACATTAGGTGAGCATTGTCTCTCGGTAGTAGCAGAGTCTGTGCACCAAGCTTTGTTAATATAAATGCACAAACCTCCACCTCTGGTCTTGCCGGAGTCCTCAGTTATCCTGTCGGCTAGGTGTGTGTGGCGTCCTGCTAACTCAATCGCATTGTCCGGGCAGCTGTTGTTTAACCATATTTCTGTGAAAATCATGACGTTTGAGTTCATAATCCGCCTGTTGTTGGTGATGGAGAGCCGTATTTCATCCATTTTGTTTGCCAAAGAACGGACATTGGCGAGGAAAATGCTGGGTAAGGGCAGCCGATGTGGTGTAAGTTTTAGCTTAGCCCGTAGTCCTCCGCGCTTACCCCGCCTTTGTTTATGTTTTCTGCACCGTCTGCGTGTACTTCCTCCCGGCCTGGAGGAGTAAGCAGCCTCCGGTGTTCTGGAGATCTCTGGAACGAGTCGGAGATCGGCAACAAAACTATCGGAGGTTTGAGTACAGATGTCCAGAAGCTCCTGTCTGCTGTAGAACAGCAACGCTGAGCAATTCTGGATGAATAGTCCGGTCAAAACTATTAGAAAATTAAAAATTAGTTCTTTACCAAAAGCAATTACATCTTTGCCTTCACTATCTTCTGGTACTTGGTAGATTCTCAAATTATTTCTTCAAAGTTTATTTTGCATGTCCTCATATTTAGCCGTTAATTCGATCTCCCTGTGCAGCAGGTGTCTGATAGCCCTCTCGTGTCTCTGCGTCATGTCTTCAGTGTCGCTAATGCGGCTTTCAGCCTCCGCAGTCCTCTTTTCCAGTGAATCCACACTATTTTTCAGTTCTTGCAGCGCAACATCCATTTTTGTTAGGAACAGTTTGGTTTGTGCGTGTCCCTCTCTGTTCTCTTGTCTTAATTTCTCCAGTTCAATCAAAATCCTGCATTTATCATTATTTGTATCAGAGCTCATAGTCTGAGCCAAGGTTAGTTGCTTTAAACTCTCGTTTTTATCCATTATACCTTCCTGTTTTTTGGAGTTTTTGCTTCTTGAAGATGTTGCCATGTTGAGTCTTGTTAGTATGCCACTTGTTGCTGATTTTTTTGTTAGGTTATTTAGATTTTATAGATGGAGCAATGCTTAAGGCTGGCGTCTCCTACATGACGTCACCGGAAGTCCGCAGGCCATTTGTGACTCCTGAATCTCGCTGGCGGGAAGGAATTGACCTTGGCGAAGTTTGCAAGCTTGGCGGTATTGACCACAAATTTGGCTGGAGTCGCCATTGAGATGTACCAGTGAGACTGTAAGGCAGACGGAAATTAACAGAGTCTGCCTGACCCAAAACAACCGTTATCTGAATCTGGCTCCCCCGTGTCGGCCTTGGAAGGCTGACTATCTCAAATTCTCCTGGATGTTATGTGAACAAGATGCTCTGTCCCCACTACCCGTTCCCTTCCCCAAGGACATCTGTGGACCTGTGTCAAAGCTCTACCGAGCCAGCTGATAAACATTACTTCATCACTTATCATGGATTATGGCTGGGGGTGCTATCTGGAACAGTGTTCACGGACTTACTTACAAACGCATACACTCGCACAGCTATAAACACACTCCCTTCAACTCACAGCCTTTGCTGGCCTCCCTACATTCAGCTGCAGCAGTATGATCATATTGTCCTGTTTGCGCTCTGACAGGTGGTGTTCCTACATGTTCAAATTAAATCCACAGTGCTCTGAGAAACTACATTGGCTTGTACTGTTCACACAGAAACAAACGTCGGTTCTGGTTCGCGCCGCAAGTTGCGCCCATAATTCATGCAAGGCAGCATGGGGGCTAGGAATAAGGTGGATAAAGCCAGGAGTCTTGTCAGTTTGATGCTCTGGAGCATACAGGTGTGTGTGAACACGAATGTAAGGTCCAGTCAAAGATCAAGCATTATCCTGATTGAAATGCTGTGGAGAAAACCACTACTGAGTTATTGCTGCTAAGGAGGTTCTTCAAGCTGCTGAATAAGGTGGACCCATTTTTCCCCACACAGATTTTTTTCATTTTGGCTTCTTTTCTGTTTAATAAATAATAACACAGTGGAAATTATACATAAATTATATATAAATCCAGTAAATATGGGCCCAGTCTTATTCATCTGTTTTATCAGATCAGTTTATGGTGCATTCACAAATGTGTACGTTACCATGTTGGCTAATGCAATCCTATGTGAACAACATGATCTGAATGGTTACGGTACTCTTCTCAAGGGCGACTGTGGCAGAGTGGTTAGAGCAGTCGTCCTCCAATACAAGAGTCGGGGGTTCGAATCCACCAGCAGTCACATGTTGAAGTGTCCCTGGGCAAGACACTGAACCCCTCGTTGCCTCTGATGTGTGTCCCATCGGTGTATGAATGTGATAAAGCTCTGATTATTCTTTGTACAGATCTAGTAGAGTGATAACAACAAAGTCCATGCTCAATAATCCAGGATTACAATCCAACATTTTTCAGTCAGGTCATCTGGACAGTTTCTTTTTTTGTGCTGAAACGTTTCGCCTTCGATCCAGAAGGCTTCATCAGTCAAGGAAACACACAACAAAACTGATTCTTCCCCCGACAGCTTACTCCAAAGCAGAACAAACCAGTTATGTTGGTGCTAAGAAGGTCTCTTTGGTACGGCCCCTCCTCCATTGCCGGCCCTCTTCCTTGTTGACAGTCATGTCAACATGATTAGTAGAGTGATGTATGAATGGGTAAATGAGGCACAGATTGTTGTAAAGAGCTTTGAGTGTCTTTATAAGATAGAAAGGCACTATATACAAGTACAGTCCATTTACCATTTTAGTCTGGACAATGCAGCACTTATGATTTAATATAATCAGAATGAGCTAAGGCCTAGCACAGTTATTCAATCTGTTTATTTTGTTTTCCTTTGCATTTTAAAATCATTATTTTTACAAATATGACGCGATAAACTAACCTTAGAATCATTTCTGAATCTACGCACTGTGCTTGCTCAGGATGGGAGACTGCATCGAAGCCAAGATTCATCTTCTCTGCTGGATTCCTTAGATAGAGAACTTTACTAATTGGCTTTTATGTGAATGTTCCTGTAAAGTCCTGAGACAACTTTGTTGTGATTTGGTGCTTTATAGATAAACTGAATTGAATTTACTTGATTTCCACAACAATCATTTCAGTTTTTAATGCTGCTTGTCTGACACACAATCAGGGTATTTAGATTTAAGAAACTCTCCTATTTTTTAACTTGTGAAATATATTGGGGCAGCACGGTGGTGCAACTGGTAGAGCTGCTGCCTCTCAGCGAGCAGGTCCTTGGTTCAAACCCCGGTCCAGGGGCCTTTCTGGGTGGAGTTTGCATGTTCTCTCCGTGCATGTGTGGGTTTTCTCCGGGTGCTCCAGTTTCCTCCCACAGACCAAAAACATGCATGTTAGGCTGATTGGTAACTCTAAATTGTCCCTAGGTGTGAGTGAGAGAGTGAATGGTTGTTTGTCTCTATGTGTCCCTGTGATGGACTTGCGACCCGTCCAGGGTGTCCCCCGCCCCTCGCACAGTGATTGCTGGACATGGGCACCGGCCACCCCCGTGACCCAAAATGGAATAAGCGTGTAAAGATAATGGATGGATGGAAATTTGGGACCCAACAGTCCCAGGTTCGATCCCCAGTCACTGCACATCACGTGGCGTCTCTGGGCAGCACGCCTCATCCCCCAAAAATGCCCCCCGGGCGCTTTCAATAGCTGCCCACTGCACCACCTGGTGGTGGATGGGTTAAATGCAGAGACTAATTTCGCCATTGTATGGAAACATACAGTGCTGACATTGTGATGACATTATTATTATTATTATTATTATTATTATTATATAGCATTTCAGGAACGCTCCTTTAATGTTCCACTGGGTCAGTGATCTTTTAAATTATTCAATCTCGTGAAAAAGGTTTCTTTAGAATATTATTTGAGCATGACATGACTATTGTAAGCATAACTGGATGATTGTGGCTCAGCATGGATTACATCAGAGCCCTGAAAGTAAAAAAGCTGAAACATATTCAGTCTTAAAATAATGATTGTGTCTGTAAATGGACTATACTTGTATAGTGCCATTCTATCTGTTCAAGATACTCAAAGTGCTTTACAACAATCTGTGCCTCATTTACACATTCATACAGCACTCTACTAGATCTATACAAAGAATAATCAGAGCTTTATCGCATTCATTCACTGATGGGACACACATCGGAGGCAATGAGGGTTCAGTGTCTTGCCCAGGGACACTTCAACATGTGACTGCTGGTGGAATCGAACCCCCAACTCTTGCATCGGATTGGAAAACGAGCCACCCTCTGTGTGTTTCAGCGTGCACCAGCAGCTCACCTCTTGTTTGAGTAACGATGATGGGATGCGGATGGCCTCGGACAGCACTCTGTGCATCCCTGCAATGATGTGGCTAAGCGTTTCCTGCGGGACACCACAGGTCTCTGCTACTGACCTCAGTACCTCTCTGCTGTCCTTCCCCTCCAGAGCACTGACCACAGCTGGACACAGGGAAATACACACACTCCATGACAGTTCCAGCTGCTTGGTTGTTTTACTGAGATGTAGTCACTTGGTTATCAATACATGAAAAGGTTATTTTTCCACAGCTTTTTCATCAAATTCATTAATTGAAGTATGTTTTAATTTCATTTTCTATTTGCTAAACAATAACGCATGCCCATAACAACAAACACTACAAGTGTTTAAGTTGTGAAAAAGCTCTTTTACATGGCTGACTGCAATTTTGTTATCTCTTAAGAGCATTATCATGTTTTACCTTTCAGCAATTTTCTGAACAGCTCTTGATCCACATCCTTCAGGTTTTTCGTCATTGACTCGATTTCTGGAGGGGTTCTTCCACCCAAAAAGCTTGAATTTTTGTCATGACAAGAAGACATGCCTGTTTACAGATACTTAGCTAATAATAGTCACGGAAAAGAGAAAAACGTAAACCCAGAAATACAGTAAATGTTATCTTTTGGACTACTTTTTTGTGTGACAGCTTCCGCCTTTTCTCACGTGACACCTCTTCTCGCTCAGTGAAGTCTCGCGATGACTGGGCTCTACAATCAACAGACGGGATTTGCAAACTGAGGCATAAGAAATGGTCGATATTTGAACGCTCAAAGGTTGGCATTTTAGGTTCATATTTATTTTATTGTAATTCAGTAGCGGTTATTATCTGTTTATGTATGTTATTGTACTTTGACAAGGTTGGTTAGCTTTCAGTCTTGTGTTTGTTAAACGCTACGTTATGGTTTTTACCATACCATTAGCAACAACTAGCTAACAGGTATTAGCTTGTGTTTTTGTTGTCGCTGGCTTTAATGGTATTATTAACCTATCCTAAAGTATATGCATTTTTAACTGTTCCCAACTATTGCAGCTATGATAACTTTGGCCTGTATTTTCTCCTTTTGTCTTCCTTTTTTTTAACCTGGACCCGGTTGTCGACGAGCAAGTTATTTGACTGCACTTTACCGCAATGTTATTTGGTGAAGGCTATGCCATCATTTCGCGGTCAGTCAGGCTCAGTTAGGAGGACTGCTACAAACATCACATGTCGCAGCAGTTTTTGTTTATAAATGTTTCCAAGTCTAATTTACGGCTGTGAATAAAAGTTGTTCCCCTTTGTGCTAACCTGACACGGATCGAGTTGGCAAAAAAATACAATGCAACTTCTATTCACATTTCTCCAAGTTTCTGTGTGTAACGTTTCTGTGTGTAACGTTTCTGTGTGTAACGTTTCTGTGTGTAACGTTTCTGTGTTTAACGTTTCTGTGTGTAACGTTTCTGTGT
>NW_023618634.1:0-6578 GCF_014905685.2 Nematolebias whitei
CCCCCCCTTGTCATACTGCTAAGACGTGCGTTCCTGCACGTACGCGTTCCATTAACCGTTTCACTGCTGCTCGTTTTAATGAAGGTTTTAATTCTGAGAGGATCGAACAGTTCCCGGTGTCTCTTACCACTGAGGAGCTAACCTCTCAGTTCAACTCTGCCTGTTTAGATGTTCTGGACCGTGTTGCTCCCCTTAAAACCAGAAAAACGAAACTTAAATCAGAGCCTTGGCTGAATGACGTAACGCGAGCCGTTAGGCGGCAGTGTCGCAGAGCTGAACGAAGGTGGAGGAAGGACAGGCTGCCGGTTTCTTTTCAAATGTTAAGGGAGAGTTGGCGTCACTATCAGAAAACCGTTAAAGCTGCCAAATGTAAATTCTTCTCTGATTTAATTGTCTCCAACTCCCACAACCCCCGAGTTCTTTTCTCCACCCTGAAGTCAGTTCTACACTTCAGTGAGCCTTCACCTCTGGAAGCCTCAACTGAGCTGTGTGAAAACTTCCTCCATATCTTTTTAGAAAAAGTGGCAAACACCCGGGCACTCATTTCTCCGCCAGCTCATGATCTGTCCATCCCATCTCAGTGTGTAGCTGTGTTTGACCACTTTGAGCCCATCTCTCTGTCCTCTCTGGAGCAGGTAATGTGCAGCATGAAGCCATCTGGTTCCCCCTTTGATGTGGTCCCCCCTCGACTACTAAAGGAAGTTTTTCCTACCCTGGGTCCTTTTATTCTCGCTATTCTGAATAGCAGTTTATCCTCAGGTGTGGTGCCAAAGACTTTTAAACATGCTGCTGTCCAGCCCCTCCTGAAAAAACCTAACCTTGACCCCTCAGTCATGTCCAACTTCTGGCCTGTCTCCAGACTCCCATTCACCTCTAAAACTACTGGAAAAAATTGTGGAGTCTCAGTTGAAACAGTTTTTGGGGGATCACGCTATCCTAGAGTTATTCCAATCTGGCTTCAAATCTCTCCATAGCACTGAAACTGCTCTACTGAAGGGTTTTAATGACATTTTCATATCCACAGACGCAGGTGATTCTGTGCTGCTTGTCCTATTGGACCTTACATCTGCTTTTGACACCATCGACCACAAGATCCTCATTTCTAGACTGGAGCAGTGGGTGGGCATCACAGGGTCAGTCCTTAAATGGTTTGGGTCCTACCTCTCTGACAGAACCTTCTGTGTCAATATCAAAGATTTTAGTTTGACATCGACAGCGCTCCAGTTGGGGGTACCACAGGGGTCCATCCTCGGTCCCCTTCTCTTTTCTTTATACCTGCTGCCACTAGGTGCTATCTTCCGCAAACACAACATACCCTTTCATTTCTACGCCGATGATTGCCAAATTTACTTCCCCCTGAGGCACAGAGGCACACGCTCTATTCAGCCTCTTCTTGACTGCCTGGCTGACATCCGGGACTGGATGGCTTTAAACTTCTTAAGCTTCAATGAGAAGAAGTCTGAAGTCATGCTGTTCCATCCCAGTGGCTCACTCATGAACCATGACATTGACCTTTTCTCTCTAGCCCCACTAGAAAAACAAAAGGTCACTAATCTGGGGGTGATAATGGACCCGTCCTTAAAACTCAACAGTCACGTAAACATGATGGTCAAATCCTGTTGTTTTCAGCTGAGACGGCTGTCTAAGCTGAAGCCTATACTCTCCAAAAAGAACCTTGAGACAGTGTTCCACGCCTTCATAACATCTAGGCTTGATTACTGCAATTCACTTCTGTTTGGAATCAGTCAGTCCTCCATTGCTCGTCTACAACTGGCCCAAAATGCTGCAGCCCGATTTTTAACTGGTACAGGCTATAGAAAGCACATCACGCCAGTTTTAGCCTCCCTGCACTGGCTACCCATTCACCTTCGGATCCAATTCAAAATTCTCATGTATGTTTTTAAATCACTGAACAGTTCCGCCCCATCCTATCTCACTGATCTTCTGCAACCATATGTCCCACTGCGCTCTCTGAGGTCAGCAGACCAGATGCTTCTCTCAGTCCCAGAAACCTGTCGTAAGCTCAGAGGTGACAGGGCTTTCTCTCTTGCAGGTCCACGACTGTGGAATGAGTTGCCACTGAGTGTCCGGCAGGCTCCCACACTCTCAGTCTTTAAGTCTCGCTTGAAGACCCACTTCTATTCTCTTGCCTTTAACACATTGTAATTTGTTTTGGTCCGGTCCGTTCTCTACTCTGTTGGCCATTTTAGTTAGCTTCTGCTGCTATTTGTATCTGTATTTCTATTTTATGTTTTCCTGTCCGCTGTGCATGTTCCTTTTCTTTTGTACAGCACTTTGGTTGGCCTTGTTGCTGTTTTAAGTGCTCTATAAATAAATTGGTATGGTATGGTATGGTATGCTTTCAAAAATAGTCAAAGAGAAGCAAGTGTCATTTGGCTCATTATTTATTTATTATTATTGTTATTATTGTATATCTTTTATTTATCAGTATCTTTATATACTGTCACTTTTCGTTAAGCTTTTCATTTTTATTTATTTCCCATGATCGATAGGTATATTTCAGCATTGTGTTTTATTAATAGATTTGTGTGAGCAGCTTCGACTGAAAATGTCTGAAGGACTCCTCAGCGCCCCCTGGTGGAACAGGCTTCTAGAACTCTCCTGTGAGTGTTCCGGTTCCCCACTCAGGGTTCTAATCCCGAGGGCAGCAAAGGATTTTAGATCCAGCGAACTGCTTCACCTAAGTTCCTAATAGAGGTTTAAAAATAAATCACACCGACCGTACGTTATCACCGCAAGGTTTCAGGGTAGTGTGATATTATTTGTAACTCCTCTCAGTTATTCATGCATTCACACATTTACTCACAAAAGAGAACAAGAGAAGATAGGAACAGTGAGAAAGTCACAGAGAGACGCATCTAAAGAAGGCTTTTTTCTTTTAGCTGAACCTCACTTGTAAATCCAATAAGGTCTTGGTAACTAGTCTCACTAATTATTTTTAGGTCTTGACTAAATTTACCTCACTTTTAAACTTAAGGTCTTGGCAAATTGGTCTCACTGTATTTCAGGTCTTGACTAAATTTGCCTCACTTATTGGGAAGGTCTTGATTTTTTATAGTTAGGCTTTACACTTAGTCCTTAACTTTATCGTTAAAAAAATCTCACTTCTTTAAAATTTGAAGGTCTTAGTTCAGTTTGAACTAGTTCAAAACCGGTTTCAGCAAATTTATGAAACAATACTATTTATACTCACTTCCTGTCAACCCGTGTGGTGTCTGGTGGATTTCCGTCAATCTGCTCTCGATGGTCCGAGTCAGACCTACAAACGCCGGCCTGCGGAGAACGTCCCAGGACTTTTAGACTTGCCGTGCACGGACTGCGGCGCATCCTTATCGGATCCCACCGTGAAACAGGTATGAGGAAATCCGTGTCACGGCACCATTAGATGTCAGGGTTTTATCTGTACCTTAAATAAAACACAGGGAGACAAGAATGAGATTTCTAGAACGTATCTTTGCAAAGAGGGACAGCGTTCAACCGAAGTCAGAACAAAGTCCAGCTTGTTTCAGCATGCGTTCCTTTTTTATTCAGGCAAGTAAGAATGGCAAACAGGAAACACAAGATCTGGTGGTTTTCAGGTAACAAAGACGTGGCAGTTTCTATCAAAACAGGAACTGTGAGTTTCCAACAAGTCAGTAGAGAAAGGTTTCACAGCATTATAGAACAGTTTAAATGAGTACAAGTTTAAACGATCAATAGATAAAGTAAAATACTCTAACAGTTCTGTTGTCACATGAGTCACGATTTGAATTTCTTTATGGAACACTGGGACGCCATGTCATCTGGACCAGAGAGGACAAGGATATCCCAAGTTGTTATCAACGCTCCGTTCAGAAGCCTGCATCACTGATGGTATGGGGTTGCATGAGCGTTTGTGGCATGGACAGCTTGCATGTCTGGAAAGGCACCATTAATGCAGAGAACTATGTTCAGGTTCTAGAACAACATATGCTCCCATCTAGACGTCATCTCTTTCAGGGAAGACCCTGCATTTTTCAACACGATAATGCCAGACCACATTCTGCAGCAATCACAACATCATGGCTACGTAGAAGGATCTGGGTACTGAAATGGCCAGCCTGCAGTCCAGATCTTTCACCTATAGAGAACATTTGGCGTATCATAAACAGGAAGGTGCGACAAAGAAGGCCCAAGACGATTGAACAGTTAGAGGCCTGTATTAGACATGAATGGGAGAGCATTCCTATTTCTAAACTTGAGAAACTGGTCTCCTCTGTCCCCAGACGTCTGTTGAGTGTTGTAAGAAGAAGGGGGGATGCCACACAGTGGTAAAAATGGACTTGTCCCAACTTTTTTGGGATTTGTTCACGCCATGAAATTTGGAAACAACAGATTTTTCCCTTAAAATTATACAATCTCTGTTTAAACTTTTGATCTGTGATTTGTGTTCCATTCTGAATAAAATATTAGATGTTGGCACCTCCACATCATTGCATTCAGTTTTTATTCACAATTTGTTTAGTGTCCCAACTTTTTTGGAATCTGGTTTGTAATATAACAGAAAATAATGTTTTCCACTCTTATTTTATTTTTTGTTTTTCCATACCATACCACTGTAGTGAACTAGGCCTGAGGTCAAATCCTGACCTTAAGGACCGTATGGGACAGAAACTGTCATTTCATTGATTTGACCCAGAAATACAGGTTGAACCATCCTGAGACTTTCTTTCTTTAAGAGTTCAAGTGAAAGAACACTCTCTTTTCTATTATCATTACTATTTTACAAATGTTTGATAATCAAAGTGTTTTTAGTTCAAACCATTTTAGATGTTGCAGTGAACTAATCATTTTTAGTTAACTGTGAAACAGTAATAATGATTTTTA
Source organism: Nematolebias whitei (assembly GCF_014905685.2). Lineage (NCBI taxonomy): Eukaryota > Metazoa > Chordata > Actinopteri > Cyprinodontiformes > Rivulidae > Nematolebias > Nematolebias whitei. The sequence continues at coordinate 4,867 of NW_023618634.1, forward strand.
ATCCTCATGCAAAGTTAGAATTCATGTTAAGGTCTGTTACAGAGTAATTATGCATTTTCTGATTTTCTGTCTTTGAATGAGCAGTGTAAGTTGGTCCAAGGTTGGAGTCAAACGCAAACAAGTTGTTGGAACGAGCTGTCATGTTTTTAAATCCTCTCAGATGTAAATAGAGAAGCTGGCACCTGTTTTCCGCCAACTCTTCTAAATATTCCTCTCGTCTGTCTGAAAAACATTTTCAATCTGTTCCATAACATTCTTGCTGTTTTTCTAACTCCTAGTGACCTCTTACGTCACAAAAACACACCCCTGTCTGGTTGAAACGACCAATCAGGAAACTCCCAAGTGAACCGGAAATAGAGCTCTTTAAATGTTGGTACTTCCTAGTTCAACCCAGTCGAGTTTGGAGTCGAGTCCAGTCGGGTGGAGAGTTTGCAGAGGCCCAGTCGCTTCAGGCTCCGGCTTCAGTCGTTGCAACTCCAGCGCTGGGAAACAGGAAAATCCTGACATGATTCCAGAGCTCTTCCGAGTATTGGGGATTATGATATCTTCCACCTCTGAGTGGAACTCTGACGGACTCCACTCATGTGAAGTCCACTCGTGAGGTGAACTTGTGTCGAACAAGTACCGTCACTACTTCGGACGATTCACAGCTGTTCCTACGGAGACGCTGAAAGGGTGCGTTAAATGGAATTTCGTACCATAGAGACATCTCCAGGTATAAGAGATTTATATCACCTAAGTGTACCGGGGAAGAAGCTGGGAAAAACCTGGAGAGTGCCGTTCTGATGCCGACACAACATTCTCCCTCATCCATCTTTTTCTCCCTCTAAACTTCATCTTTCCATCTTTAAACTTCTTCTATCAATTAGAAATCATTCCAGATATTTTTAGAAGTGTCTGTTGTACAGCTGGAAGTGAGAAAACAATCGCCGTATTGTTTACTCCCTGTAAAACTTGCTTAAATTAGCCATGTTGTTATTTTCCATATTTTGCCAATTAATGTAAATGTGTGATGTGTTAAACTTTGATTCTGTTAATAAATGACCCACTGTCGTTGGTGAGTCAAAGATAATTAACGTCTCACGTTACATTTCTAAATTCAATGCACGATATTATCCAGTCCAGAAAAATGAAAGAATCCGTTTAATTTATGAATATATATCAGCATATGTTCATTCTACACCACTTTATTTATAAAGCACTTAAAACAGCTACAAAGCCAACCAAAGTGCTGTACAGACAAAACGACAGGTAACACACAAAGCAAAATACAAAATGAGGTAAATCAGAATATAGACATAAAAACGATGCCGATAATGACGACAAACCAGTGTGGAGCATACAGGATCAAAACACAGATCATCTGGTGTTGAAAGCTACTGAATAGTAGTGAGTTTTTAAACGGGACTTGAAAACCGAGAGGGAGGGGGCCTGTCTGACAAACAGAGGTAACTTGTTCCAGAGTCTTGGTCCTGCTACAGAGAAGGCCCTGTCACCTCTGCTCTTTAGTCGAGTTCCTGGAACTGTGAGGAGCAACTGGTTCGCTGACCTCAGGGAGCGTGGTGGGACATACGGTTGTAACAAATCAGAGAGATGGGGGAGGCGACACTGTTAAGTGATTTGTAGACATACATGAGTATTTTGAACTGGATTCGAAAGTGAACCGGTAACCAGTGCAGTGAGGCCAAAACTGATGTAATGTGCTCTCTTTT